>NC_081558.1:70203504-70252732 GCF_022355385.1 Mustela nigripes
CTTAGTGGGTTAAGCCGCTGCCTTCGGCTCAGGTCATGATCTCAGGATCCTGGGATCGAGTCCCGCATCGGGCTCTCTGCTCGGCAGGGAGCCTGCTTCCCTCTCTCTCTCTCTCTGCCTGCCTCTCCATCTACTTGTGATTTCTCTCTGTCAAATAAATAAATAAAATCTTAAAAAAAAAAAATGGGCAGAAGACATGAACAGACATTTCGCCAAAGAAGACATCCAAATGGCCAAAAAACACACGAAAAAGTGTTCCACATCACTCGGCATCAGGGAAATACAAATCAAAACCACAGTGAGCTACCACTTCACACCAATCAAAATGGCTAAAATTAACAAGTCAGGAAATGACATGTTGGCAAGGATGCAGAGAAAGGAGAGCCCTCCTACACTGTTGGTAGGAATGCAAGCTGGTACAGCCACTCAGGAAAACAATACAGAGGTTCCTAAAAAATGGAAAATAGAGCTACCCTATGACCTAGCAATTACACTATTGGGTATTTACCCCAAAGATACAAATGTAGTGATCTGAAGGGGCACCTGCACCCCAGTGTTTATAGGAGCAATGTCCACAGCAGCCAAACTATGAAAAGAGCCCAGATGTCCAACAACAGATGAATGGATAAAGATGTGGCGTGTGTGTATGTATACACACACACACACACACACACACACACACACTGGAGTATTACACAGCTATCAAGAAATAAAATCTTGCCACTGGCAATGACATGGATGGAACTACGGTATTATGCCAAGCAATATGAGTCAATCAGAGAAACACAATTATCATATTATCTCACTGATGTGTGGAATTTAAGAAATAACACAGAGGACTGTAGGGGAAGAGGAAAAAATGAAACAAGGTAAAACCAGAGGGAGACAAACCATAAGAGATTCTTAATCTTAGGAAACAAACTGAGGGTGCTGGAGGGGAGAGGAGTGGGGGGACAGGGTAAGTGGGTAATAAACATTGGGGAGCACAGGTGTTGTAATGAGCACTGGGTGTTCTATAAGACTGATGAATCACAGAGCTGTATGTCTGAAACAAAAACATATGTTAATTTAAAAAAATAGTATATCCTCTTTAGCTTTTATGTACTTTTGCTCTTATATTCTGTCCAGATTTGTTATTGTTATAGGCAAAATCGTTAGCCCACTATAGCTTCTTGACCATTACCAGAACCAGAACTTTACCCCATGTCTGATTTTTAATTTTTCAGTTTGGAAGAAGTATAAATTTATACCACAAACATGAGGAAACTTAAAAAACTGGATATAAGGGCACCTGGGTGGCTCAATGAGTTATGCATCCAACTCTTATTCAGCTCAGATCTCAGGGTCCTGTGATCGAGCCCCACATCAGGCTCTGCACTGAGTGTGGAGCTCACTTCAGATGCTCTCGCTCACCAACTGAAAACAAAGTGCTGAACTGTGTGATTAAAATGCTGTAACTTGGGGCGCCTGGGTGGCTCAGTGGGTTGGGCCGCTGCCTTCGGCTCAGGTCATGATCTCGGAGTCCGGGATCGAGTCCCGCATCGGGCTCTCTGCTCAGCAGAGAGCCTGCTTCCCTCTCTCTCTCTGCCTGCCTCTCCGTCTACTTGTGATTTCTCTCTGTCAAATAAATAAATAAGTAAAATCTTTAAAAAAAAATAAAAAATAAAAAATAAATAAATAAATAAAATAAAATAAAATGCTGTAACTTGAAGTTAAAAACAAACACACACACATGCAAGGATCCCTCTGAAAGAAGGATATTTGATTCTGTAGAAGGAAGGGGTTCTGTGGGTTGAGAACTGAGGAGGAGGGAGGGTCATTGCTGTCTGAGGTATGTTCCACGTGCACCTGTAACTCATTCTAGTAACTCATTTTTTAAGTCCTAACCAAAAAAAGAAAGAAAAAAAAATATTTTCTCCCTCTTCCTTTGCCCCCCCATGCAGTGACAAGTTTATATGGAAGATACTTTTTCCCTTTTCAGAGTTAAAGATTAAAAAAAAAAAAAATTGATAATCTTCCTTGCTATCTCCCTATGTAGACAGGTGAGTTGCTCTTTTTTATTTTTTTTAATTTCTCTAGTTCCAAATGCCCCTTTTACTAGAAGAAGTAGCCTTTCAATGGTCTTCTTTCCAACTAACTGCTTCAGGAAAACCTCAAGCTTCATCTTCTATTCTTAAATTGTATCAAATCTCAAAACTCTAATAGCAAGAACCACCAGCCCACTTGCCCTGAACAGCCTTAATGTCTTCCATTTCAGATTTTAGTTCTCCCTATTTCTTTTTTTTTTTTTAAGATTTTATTTATTTATTTGACAGACAGAGATCACAAGTAAGCAGAGAGGCAGGCAGAGAGTGAGAGGGGGAAGCAGGCTCACTACTGAGCAGGGAGCCCGATGTGGGGCTCGATCCCAGGACCCTGGGATCATGACCTGAGCCAAAGGCAGAGGCTTTAATCCACTTAGCCACCCAGGCGCCCTTAGTTCTCCCTATTTCTGACTTCTGACAATTTCCCTTATTTCCTTCGACATTCAGCTAAGTATTTTAAAGTCTCTTCATTTTATCCTGCATTTCTAATTTTTTTTTTTTTGCTACTGAAGTATTTTCAGATTATGATGAAGAAAAAATGAGAATAAATGTAACATGGAGAAACAGTTTCATATATGTACATAAAACACACCTAAAAATACAGCCAGAAAGTATAAGTATCATCGATTCTTCAAGAAAGTTGTAAGTTCAGTGCCTGGAAGGCTCAGTGGGTTAAGCATCTGCCTTCGCTTCAGCTCATCTTCTCAGGGTCCTGGGATCCAACCCCGCATCTGGCTCCCTGCTCAGCAGGAAGTTTCTTATTCATTCTCTCTCTCTCCCTGTGTGTGTGTGTGTGTGTGTGTGTGTCTGTGTATCTGTGTGTGTGTCTGTGTCTGTGTGTGTGTGTCTCTGTCTCTGTCTCTCTCTCTCTCTCTCTCTCTCCCGCGGTCTCTCTCTCCCCTTGTCTCTCTCTCTATCCCTGTCTCCCTCTCCCCCACCTCTCCCCTTCTGTCTGTCTGTCTGTCTCTCTCTCTCCCTCTCTCTCAAATAAATAAATCTTTAAAAAAAAAAAAAAAAAGACTGTGGCACATAGGGACCACGGCAGAATACCGCGTGGGCAGCCATGCTAGCAATGAGGTGCTGCAGTACTCACGCCCGCACCACCCCCCTACCCTGGGGTGGGCAGAAGTGGCGCAATTATGTAGCTGAACACTCTGTACCAGGACCTCCACGATATACAGGAGCTCTGTCTCTAAATGCAGTTCAACACATCCTATGTCTAGAGTTCCCAAAGCACGCAATGTTCCGAGAAATCTGTAAGTTAAATAATGCTTCCAATCACCATATATCCACTGCTTAACATAAAATTTAATTCTAAACCCAATTCAGTAGGAGCCTAAATAACACAATGTCCATTTTCTTCAGTCAAGAACTCTTAGGAGTTCTCACTCTTGCACAACTAAATCACAAAATGTGTTTATCCTATCAAAAAAAAGGACATAAAAAGCAAAATAAAGCTTGAAAATTAATTTCAAAAAACAATAACAATGTTGCATAGCATAATGAACTTAGTGATTTTGTTGAGAATGAAAAGAGAAAAAATAATAGCAATCAATGACAGCTAGTACATCAAGAGGTCATAAACCAAAACTGCCCATTTCAATTTAGAAAAAGGTGAAAACAAAATTGATAATCCATACAAATGTCCTTATTGTATATTTAACATGACAGTTAAAGTGACACTGCCAAGAAGAAACATACCTCAACAATGCAGATATCTGGCATCACCTCTTTTAACAAGGGATCAAAGTAAGTAAAACTAACAGGGGAAATTTGACACTATAGGCTTCCCCCTATGATGAAATATGAAACACCAACATCACCTGTAAGTTCTTACCTGAAAACAAAGTTTAATCTGAATCTAATCAGATTAAGCCTCTTGACCTAAATTACAGTTTATAGGAACTTTAGGGACTAGAAAAACAAAAGGAAAAAAAAAAAAACAGACAAATCCAAAATGTGGAACATTCTACAAGGCAAGTGGCTTGGGGAGTGTCTGGAGGCTCAGTCGGTTAAAGAACTGCCTTTGGCTCAGGTTGAGATCCCAAGATCCTCAGATCAAGTCCCATGTCTGGGCTCCCTGCTCAGTGGAGAGCCTGCTTCTCCCTCTCTCCCTGCTTAGGCGTTCGCTCGCTCTCTAACAAATAAATAAAATACAAAAAAAAAAAAAAAAGTGACTTGCATTCTTTAAGAAACTGATGTTCTAAAAGAAAAATGGGGACAAATCTATAAGAAACATTAGCACAAAAAAAGCCAACAGATTATTAAAATGTAATATATCACAAGCCAAGTGGAGTTTCTTCTAAAAACACAAGGATGATTTAATTTTAGGAATGCCAACTATACCTGTTAATAGAGATACAGAGAAAAACTTTGCCATCACCTTTATAGATGTCCTATAACGAAATTCAATACTCATTCATGTTCAAAATAAAGGAGAACTTGGTAGATCTTGAACAAGATCTTATAGCAAAACCAAGTATTTATGAGAATACAGAATACCGAAAATTCCTTCATTGGTATAGGATTTTTGCTTTCCATAACTTTAGAAAATCATTTAGATTACCCTCTAAAGTTGAACATATCCAAACACTTTGTCTAGGAATTCTAAATCCTAGGTTGACCCAAAAGAAAGCTGACTTAAGTATATCAAAATGTACATCCAAGAATTACTTATAACAGTCAAATATGAAAAAATACCCAATGTCCATCGCCAGTGGTGTGATATATCCATTTAATGAAAATGAACTACAGGTACCTAAAACAACAAGGGTTCCCCAAACATAACATGGAACAAAATAAGCCAAAGAATACAGGTCATATGGCATGCCTTAAATACAATTCAAAACAGGCACAATGATCATATTATTATGTATTACAGTAATAGTCACCTGTAGAGCAAAGGGAGAGATGAGTAATCAAAAGAAGGTATAAGGGGTATTCTGTTGCGCTGGTAATGTTCTATTTCTTGACCCAGTTGGACTTTGGGTTTTTACTTTGTGACAAGTCATTGAGCAGGATATGTATGTTTTGCACACATTTCTGTATATTTGTACCTCTTCAATTAAATAAAAAACATTATTACTTATAAATCAAGAAGCAAGCACAAAGTAATCCCTACTTCCCTAAACCCTAAATATGTAACAAAAATTGAATATATAATTATATATCATTATCAGTCACAGAAATGTAAAGAATTATTCAATCCAAAACTCAGCCCATCTTGAATGGCTATGGTTTAAATGTGGGTCAGAACAAAAACATTCCTTTGAATTTGGCTTAGCAGTCTGTGTATTGTATTGTTAATAAATGATTGGTTTCCTTTCAATGGTCCCCTGAATAGTTATCTATCTAGTAAGTGAAACTTATTTATCTTATATAATGGGATTATGGAAACATTCCATTTACCTACAGAGTTTTCATTGAACTAGAACAGCTTCTGTAATTTCCTTGACAATGTGATTAAAGGTATCACTGTCCTTATCTAATTTAAAATCTGTCCTGATACAGAGAAGTGCAGTCTCCTCCATCTGAGTCAAACTTAGAGGGTTTAATTAAAAAGTAAGTCTGGAACATGCTCCAAATCTGGTCTCATTAAGTTTCTTTATGCACAGGGTCAGTTTATCCAGCAATGAGGTTTCTGGTGGTTGTGGGCCATTTTCTTGATGGTCCCATTTTGTAAATTTTCAGTGAACCAGCGTTGAAATGGGGTCTTGCATTGCATTTAGATAATGTAGGCTCTAAGTCTTTTAATTTCAAACATTTCCCTATAGTGTTTTAGTGCCATCTTTTAAAAACAAATCATCATTTGTTTTAGCCAAAGCTGGAATGTCGGAAATTTTATCCCACCCTCTTGATGTCATTTTGCATGGTCCTTAATCACCTGCATTTCCTGTGAACTGTAGTTTTTGATGCATAGCCTTGATTAGACGCAAGTTCAGTTTTTCAGTCCTTAGCTACTGTTCTCCTTATAGTCACAAGGAGTACATAAGACAATCTATGCAGCAGAACATCAAGAATATTTCTTTAAAATTATTACACATAAGAATCATTATCATTACGGGGGGCGGGTGAGTGTATTATCTAGGAAGATAGGCTTAAGAAGCTGGCTATCTCTTTCAGTACAAAAAATAGAGAATGGAATAAATGCTTCTAAATACATCTAGGAGAATATAACTAGCTCTTTTCTGTGGCCACTGGTGATAGAATTAGATGAAAGAGACTTAAATTATACCATCAGGACAGCAAAATAGCTTTCCATCATCTCTTCTCTCCATAACAAATTATACTGCCATATTTCCCTACTATTCTTTTAATCATTTATTAAACCTTTCAACATTGACTCAGGGCCTCAAATACTCGTTGCTCTGCTGACCAGGCACTGTGGGATACAAAGATAAATTATAAAATGAGGTTCTATGCCTTTAAAGTGTCTATAAAATCTTCAGTCACAATGGGAAAAGGGTCCACCAGCAGTAAACCTACGGCCAAAATCAGGATATATCTCACACTTGAGATTTTATTCATGATTTACTGAGAAATATCTATGAACACCCACAATTATGAGTATTACAGAAACTTGGGTCTCCAGAGTTCTGAAGCTAAGATTCACCAATGCACTCCATGTGGTTCTCAAATCCCCTGAAAGGACTATTTTTCTGGATAGGCTGCCAAGGTGTTCATTAATCTCAAATGGCAATAATCGGTAATGGAATAAAATCACGGGCCATGCAGTAAAAAATCCAAAAACCAGGGAAAAGATGTAACACTGGGCTGTATACCTATTAAGCCAGCTTAACTTTGTTTCCAGTGTTTGAGTGCCCTCTAGTGGCTGCTTTAATTGTCACAACAGTCCATAGCAGGAATTAAGAATGAAAAAGTGTGAGAAATAACAGAATAGAAGATGGCATCATCAGGAGCACCTGGCACAATTTCAGGTTACTCTGGGAACTTCTCACTATCCAAAGGAACTTAGTTTACAATATGCATAATTCAGAAGTTTCCCAAATAACTCATGACACATTACTGCATTTTTAAAGTAAGTATAATTTCTCCCAAGTTTCATTTCAAATTAATAAAACATCAGCAAACACCCAGAAAAGAACAGTACATGAATGAAGGACACCAGAACCTCAGGAATTAACACCCATCCCTCTCCGAGCGTCAACACAGGCAACATCGAGGATGCAATGTTTAATAAGGAACAGCAACAAGAGTAGGCTAGTATCTTGAAAACACGAGGTACCCAGTCGATAAAGGGAGGGAAGCACGGGCCAAGGAACAACCTGGGTGCACAGAGACAAAGATGCTTCCAGAACTGCCCCCACCAAACACCCTCAGTGACAACAGCAATCACCAGGGGGACAGACCACCAGCATGGAGCCAGGAGTGCGTTGAGCACATCACTCCGGATGACTTACAGGTCCCCAGTTAGTGCAGGGGCTTTCTGCTCAGACCCACAGGAATTCCTACAACAGCACAACGTACTGTCTGCAGTCACCGCCACAGGAAGCCCCAAGCACAAGGACACCACAGGGGTGCAGACCACCTCTCAGTTCCAGTCTTGGCCTCCAGCCTGTCTTCCCAGATTCTGCCACAAGGCACCCCTCACCACCACACCTTCCATGACATCTACCTACATCCGCCTCTCCTTCATGACATCCGGCATCAAGAGGCAAGAATCTTCTCAACAAGAACCTTCACAGCCCCTGGATATTCCTGAATCTATACATCAATCTTTCCCCAGGGAATGTCCTACTGATGTCTAGGACACTGTCCATGATGAGGAGATTCGTTCAGACTTGCTGCTTGATGCCTCAATACTCTTCATAGTGAATTTTAGAATTTATATTGGCTAGACCTGGTTATTAAAGTCTGCCTTCAAATATCACAGCAATCAGCCAATCTGTCAACACTTTGAGATCTAACCAGAAAGCATATATCCAGAATAAAGTCTTTTTTTTTTTTTTTTTTACCACATCTACCACTACAAACCTAGTTGAAGTCACCACCACCCCTCACCTGAACTACTACATACCACTGGCTCTTAGTGTTCTGATTCTACCTTAACCCTGTCCTTGTAACACAGTGATCCTCTTAGAACATAAGCCCTATTAAGGCTCTCTCCCCTGCTCAAATTCCTCTAATGGCTTCCCATCTCATTTGGAATAAAATCCCAGTTCTGACCAGGGCTTACAACAAAGCTTGGGATGACCAAGTCCCTAGCTATCTCAGTAACTTCATCTTCTATGTCCTTCTCCTGAATCTCCCTCTTGCTCAGTTCCAGCTACATCACCTCTGCATTGTTCCTCGAAATATGCCAACCACTTTTCCATCACCAATCTTGTTGTGCACCTGCTATTCACCCTTTCCCCAGCTGAGGGAAATGTCCCCCCACTACACCGACCCCTTCAGGTCTCTGATTGGATGTTCCTCTCCATCTTGGGTTTAGATGACCAACCAATCTAAAATGGTGCCACCACCACCTCATCCTTCCCAAACACCCCTAGTCTACTTTTATCTTTTTCATCGCATTTATCACCGCCCAATGCTACATATCTGCTCATTCTCACTCTTTCCTCACACTAGAACATGGACTCCATCAGAACAGGGATTTTTAGCTCTCTTGCTCAACACTGCACCTTAGTACCTAGAGAGTACCTTGTATATACACAGCCACTGACATATATTTGTCAAACAAGGAACAAGAGAGTATCAATACAATAAAACCGTATCTATGAATTTCTTCTAGAATAAGATAAGAACCTGCCTCAAGTAATGGTCTTCCTGCATGTAATAAATTGCCATGCCCGTAAGAGATACTCAAAAAATGTTCAATTAGTAAAAGAACAGCAATTTGTCTCGCCCTTTCCTATACCCTTCTCTCCCTTCCAGATATTCTAAAACAAAGTAGAATTTACTTCCATGCTACCATTAATATTTTCAGAGCATATTTATTCTTTATGAAGAATTCATTCTTTCTAGGTTACATGTCACATTAACAGCTATCATTTGGATTTAAATATTAATGATTCATTGTTTATATTTGCTTCTTTACCTGAAAATTTGATTATAGGGAGCCAGTCAAGTACCTTGCTCAAGTTCAAGTTTTTAGAAATGTTGGTGAAATTAAGACTGAGTCTCTGAATTTCTGAAAAAGTCTTCCTTTTGTCCTCACAAGCAGGCAACAGGGCAGCTGCACAGAGAAATTTAAGGTCACACAATCCCTGAAGTTTTGTTCTATTTCTATTGTTTTCCATATCTTCAGCTTGTAGGGTTACAAGTAAGTTATATGCAAGTCTAATTTGCTTTTGTTTATAACCTGAGTTTTGGTTTTCTTTTTCTCTTGGTAATTACAAATTTCACCAGTATAGGTCTAAATGTGTACATTTTTTCAATATCTTGCCTGACATTTGGTGAAACCTTTTATCTAAAGATTGAGTCTTTCTTCAGCTCAGAGTGAAATTTTCTTCTATTATTTCTTTCATGAATGTTTGCTTTGATCTAGCCTTGAAATCCCATTATGTTTATCTTAGACAAGTACAGTCCAACAGAAATACAATTCAAACCACAAAGGTAATTTTAATATTTCCAGGAGCCACATCAAAAAATAAAAAGGAAATTAATTGTAATAATGTAATAATTATTACAAATTAATTGTAATAATGTATATATTTGGATACAAATATATCCAAAATATTATCATTTGAAAATGTAATCTATAAAAAATTTACAGGTGAGATGCTTCCCCCCCATACCCACATACTGAGTCTTCAAAATCTGGTATGTGAGCTCTACTTGAAGCTCATCTCAATTCAGACTATCTGCTTTTCAAAAGCTCAAACGTCATTTTGGGCTAGTGTCTGTCATACCGGACAGCAGAACAGATTTTGTAGTTAATAATTTTTAACTCTTCTCTTTTCATTCTGAATCCTAAAAGAATTCATGCAGATGATTTTCAAATCCACTAACTCAGCTTCCTAAAGTATTCACCCCACTCATTTTGGCACCTATTGAACATTTTAATTCAACGGTCCTATTTTACATCTTCAGGGTCTCACTCTTCATGGCACACTGCTCCTGAGTACTGCTGCCTGTTCTGATTATTTAGGAATGCCCTCTAGAATGTCAGGACTTGTCATAGAATTTTAACTTCTCTTTCATCTCCTAGAGTACCACTCTGTTTCACTGGAAACCCTTCCTCTGAGTCATCAGAAGAAGCCCCCCAACTTTTGAGCTAAAAGCCTCTCTGCTTAGTGATAGTGCCCTATCTGCTTGGTCTTAGAAAAGTCAAGCTTATACATCTCTGATAGCCAAGTTGGGTACCATCAGGGATTGCTAAGGTCAGAATTCATTCTTTTTGGTCCCATAAAAACAAGAAAAAGGTTAGTCTTAGTGACACAGGGATCTCACAGTTTGCAGTTTGCAGAAAGTAGGGATGGAATTAAGAGCAAAGGAAATGCAGGGACCTTAAATTAACTGTGCATGGCCACTCAGACCAGGGATAACTGGGATGCCATCCCAGCAACTGGCTGGGAAAGCAAAGTTACAGAACATTTTCCATCACTACAGAAAGTTCTACTGGACAATACTTGGCTAAACAAGTCCTCCTCAAGCCCCAACTACCACACCATCAGGTCCTGGTTCTACAAAAACCCCATCTCTTCTTCCCACTTCCTTCTTCCCAAATTCTCCTTCCTTCAGAAGTTCTTGCCCTGGCCTTTACAAGCCTTGGTTCTTTTTGCCTATTTCGACTCTTGACATTCCCCTAGTCCAAGGGGTAAAGGATACTCAGAAAGGCAGTACAATTGTAGCATTCACTTGATGGGACTTAGATTTACTAAACACTTCCCAATAGCAGTATTTTCAAAATATTTCAAAATCTCTTTCAAGCATGCATGGCCATTAAATACTTGGATTGTTGTCCGAAATAACTGACAACTGGTGAGGAAAAAAACATGAAACTCAGGATTGAAAGGATTTTAATTGGAAGTATGAGCTGTGCTTCAACTAGGAAATAAATTAAGTATAATAAAATGTTGAGTGAACTACAAGAAAACTGGGAATGAGGGTGCCTGGGTGGCTCAGTGGGTTAAGCCGCTGCCTTCGGCTCAGGTCTTGATCTCAGGGTCCTGGGATTGAGTCCCGCATCGGGCTCTCTGCTCAGAAGGGAGCCTGCTTCCTCCTTCTCTCTGCCTGCCTCTCTGCCTACTTGTAATCTCTCTCTGTCAAATAAATAAATAAAATCTTTAAAAAAAAAAAAGAAAAGAAAAGAAAAGAAAACTAGGAATGAAATAAGGGTTATCCAAAAATTCCTGAAATAATGATGAATAGAGCCCACAAGCCTTTTAGCTGCACCGTTATCACCTTTAATAACAGAATAGGTTGTAAATGTGCAGCTGTATTTATGCCTAAGGGTCTACTGAGGTTATTTTATAATTGCCACAATTCCACAAAGAAAACTTAAGTGAAGGTCAATGAAAGCTGCATGTTCTAAATTACAAAGTCAAGAACAACCTTTTTTTGTCATTTGTAACATTCCAATAATAAAAGAGAATTACCTCAGTAACCGGTGTATTTTCCTGGAGCTCAGTTGTGTGCGAGGCCAGTAAACCAATCGCCCGAGCAACCTTGGCCCGTCTGTTAATGGAGAAAAATAAACTCTGAAGAAGAGAGTTAGAGACCCAAGTAACTAGCCATAGTTAGTTACATTACACGATTCTAAGCAGTAACGTAAGATCAAAATGAGGCGTGCTAGGATGAGCATTCACTCCCCCACATATATGGCCCTCGTGTACACGAAGGGACAAGAGCAGCAATGCCCTCTGCAGGGGATTGAGTCTAATAGCGACTCAAGCTGAACAAGTTGGGCTTTTGAGGTAGAATGCCAGATAAACTTTATGAAGGACCTTAACCAGAGGAGAAAAAATGTAATGAACCCTTTTACTTCTGGGTACAGCAGTATTTGGCTAAAGGTTAGGTCCCACTTATTAGCAGACCAAGGGTTTTATTCATAAGTGATAAAAAATAACAGAACAGTTAAATAAATATTTATATTTCCACTTTCATAGAAATTTTTTACAATCTTTGATCTTACAAATATTGTTCCAAAAACTACTAGTTTTAGTGAGGTGTTTCTGTATCATTATTCAACAGAAAATAAGGTCAATAAATTATTACATACCATTTTCAGATGATTTGCAAAAGTTCAGTCAAAAGATTTTTTTAATTGGAGAAAATAGTTGGACATGTGAGTTGATGAGAACTGTATTTTTTTTTTTAAGCACTGTATTCATATTGATGCTTGCATGCTCTCTGGGCTAATCAGTGTGTATATCAGCCAGAAAGTCTCTTAACTTTTCGGGTTCTTAACTACACAGGACCCATGGAGGGAAACAAATCAGACTCCAAGAAGGACCACAGGAAAGTATTCATGTTATCAGAACTCTAACACACAGACATCATTCTTACAGATTTCAAATCTCATAACATTTACAAATTAAAGAAGTCCTAGGCATTTGTATGACGAGCATCCTGCCTCTAAATAAAAAACATTACACTGTTACTTAAATTTTAATTCCAGTGTACTTCAAGCAGTGTTACAGAAGTTTCAGGTGTACAATATAATGATTGGGCCAGTCTGCTCCTTCACCCCCGTCACCGGTTTCACCCATCCCCCCCAACCCACCTCCTCTCTGGTAACCATCAGTTTGTTCTCTATAGTTAACAGTCTGGTTTCTGGTTTGGTTGTTTTTTTCCCCTTTAATTCCATATATGAGTGAAATCATATGGTTTTTGTCTTTCTCTGGCTGACTTATTTTGCTTACATCATACTCTCCAGCTCCATCCATATTGTCGTAAATGGCAAGATTCCATTCTTTATGGTTGAATGATATCGCATTATATATTCTTTATCCATTCACCTATCGATATACACTTGGGCTGCTTCTACAGTTTGACTACTGTAAATAATGCTACAAAATACATAAGGGTGCATGTATCCCTTTGAGTTAGTGTTTTTGTATTCTTTGGTAAATACTCAGTAGTGATTACTGGATCATATGGTAGTTCTATTTTTAATTTTTTGAGGAACCTCCACACTATTTTCCACAGTGGCTACACCAGTTTGCGTTCCCACCAACAGTGTAAGAGGGTTCCTTTTTCTCCACATCCTCATCTGCACTGGTCTCTTGTTGATTTTAGCCATTCTGACAAGTGTGAGGGGATAGGTCACTAGTTTTGATTTGCATTTCCCTGATCGTCAGTGATGCTGAACATCTCTTCATGTGTCTGCTGTCACGTCAAGGTCTTCTTTGGAGAAATGTCTAGGTCTTCTGCCCATTTTATTAGATTATTTGTTTTCTATGTCTTGAGTTATGTAAGACATAGATCATTTGCAAATATCTTCTCCCATTCCATAAGATGCCTTTTAGTTTTGTTTCCTTCGCTGTGGAAACAGCGATGTAATCCCAAGAGTTTATTTTTCCTTTTATTTCCCTTGCCTCAGGAGACATCTAGAAAAATGTTGCTATGGCTATGTCCGAGTCATCACTGCCTATGCTCACTTCTAGGATTTTGAGGGTTTCAGGTCCCACATGTAAGCCCTTATTCCATTTTGAGGTTACTTTTGTATTTGGTGTAAGAAAGTAGTCCAGTTTCATTGTTTTGCATGTGTCTTTCCAGTTTTCCCCAACACCATGTGTTGAAAAGATGGTCTTAACAAGATTATTCTTTAAAAGTGATCATTTTGGGGCACCTGGGTGGCTCAGTTGGTTAAAGCCTCTGCCTTCAACTCAGGTCATGATCCCAGGGTCGTGGGATCAAGCCCCACATCGGGCTCTTTGCTCAGCAAGGATCCTGCTTTGTCTTCTCTCTCTGCCTGCCTCTCTGCCTACTTGTGACCTCTGTTTGTCAAATAAATAAAGTCAACGAAGGCAAGGCCTTGGTACTGCTCACTAATGCCAACATCAAGAGAGTCCCTTGCATCAAGTAGGCCCTGAATAAACAGAACATCGACATCAAATATAAGGTAACTAAACACCTTAGTAGGAAAGGAGTGACTGTATCACTGCATGAGGTCAAAGAAAGTAGAACAGGGTTTTCAATATGAACTTCAAGAAAAGAATTTTAGGCTAACATCACTAAATGAGAAAAAATAAATAAGTAAAAGTGAGCATTTTGAAAAAGATTTGGTAGGACATTGGACCAAAAAGTTATAAGAAAAAGCACCTCATCACTGCTCTGCCACTGACCCATTTTGTGACCACAGCCAAGTGAATTATGCTTCAATTTCCACATGCATGCAATTTCAAGGGATAGATGGATTAACTACAAAAAAAATTTTTTTATAATGATAAAACACTATCAAAAACTGACTACTGGGGTGCCTGGGTGGCTCAGTGGGTTAAGCCTCTGCCTTCGACTCAGGTCATGATCTCAGGGTCCTGGGATCGAGCCCCGCATCGGGCTCTCTGCTCAGCAGGGAGCCTGCTTCTGTCCCCCCCCCCCGCCTCCCTACCTGCCTACTTGTGATCTCTCTCTCTGTCAAATAAATAAATATAAAAAAACTAAAAAAAAAAAAAAAAACCTGACTACTGAACTAGAGGATGCAAGGCAAAAACTTATCTTGGTTCTAGGGCAAATCCAAATGTACTTCCAAACACTAACTTGTTTTTTTCTATGTACGAAAGTAAATACTGTCTACAATACTTACTCAACTAAAAGAAAAATGTATTACAACATTAATTTCAAGATTAATTTCTCCAATCTCAGCAGATACAATCCCTATCAGAACAAGAGATGACACACTATCTTAACATTCTTAGTTTTAAATTATGAAATATTTAATAAAAACCTCTCAGTTTATACCAAATACTTACATACAACTACATCCTATATATGATTCCCTCAAAAAAGACTTCTCATAAACAGCTTTCCTCTTAAATGTCACCACTTTGGATGTCCCTAGTGTCCTGTTACACTGTACCTCAGAAGTGTCCCCATATTCATGACATTATGCAAAACTGCACTGGCCAATAACCTTCATGCAGTGACAGATAGGTTCTATATCTACACTATTCAAAAGAGTATCCATTGGTCACATGTGACTATTTAACACTTAAAATAGAGCTGGTACAAGTTAAGAATGTTTTGTGGAATTACTTTGAAATTTAAATTTTAATAACCACATACAGCTAGAGGCTACGTTAGACAGAGTAGATCTAAAAGTACTTCCTTCTTCATGTGTTTACTTGTTTATTATCTGTTCCCCCACCAGCCTAGAAAGCCAACGAAGGCAAGGCCTTGGTACTGCTCACTAATGCCAACATCAAGAGAGTCCCTTGCATCAAGTAGGCCCTGAATAAACAGAACATCGACATCAAATATAAGGTAACTAAACACCTTAGTAGGAAAGGAGTGGCTATATCACTGCATGAGGTCAAAGAAAGTAGAACAGGGTTTTCAATATGAACTTCAAAAAAAGAATTTTAGGCTAACATCACTAAATGAGAAAAAGATTCCTTGTAACTAAAAGCAGTATAAACTACAAAGGGTATTACTACATACCATGTAACAAAGAAGTGGAAGTATACCCTAGAGTAGTGGGAAACTTCAACCAACTTCTTTTCCAAGCAGGGCAAGGAGGCTACAGTGAATACATATGTACAAGCATTCAGATGCCTCACAACACTAGACTTCATCAAGGTTCACTACAAAGTTACAGTCATCAAGACAGTGTGGTATTAACAAAGAACAAAAGGATCAATGAAACAGAACAAAGGACTAAGAAATAGACTCACATTAACACACTTAAAGGATCTTTGACAAAGAAGCTAAGGCAATACAATGGAGCAAAGATGGTCTTTTCAACAAATTATGCTAATATACATGCAAAAAAAAAAAAAAAAGAATCTGGAAACAGATCTTACTCACTTTATAAAAATACAAAATAGATCAAAGACCTAAGAGTAAGATGTCAAAGTATAAAACTGCTTGAAGGTAACATAGGAGAAAAAAATCTACATAACCTCAGGTGTGGCAAGGACTTTTTAGATACAACCACCAAAGGTACAGTCCATAAAAGAAATAAATAACCTGAACGTTATCTAAAAAAAAACTTCTATGGGCACCTGGATGGCTCAGTTGGTTAAATGACTGCCTTCAGCTCAGGTCATGATCCCAGGGTCCTGGAGCCCTGCATCATGCTCCCTGCTCAGAGGGGAACCTGCTTCTCCCTCTCCCTGCCACTCCCCCCTGCTTATACTCTCTCTTAAAAGAAAGAAAGAAAGATTTCTATTCTGTGAAAGATAACATAAGGAAAATGAAAAGACAAGCTACTGAGTGGAAGAAGATATTTACCAAAGGCATACCTGATATAAGACTGTCTTTCACAATATACAAAAACCTCTAAAACTCAGTAAGAAAACAACCAAATGAAAAAATGAGCCAAAGATCTTAACAGATACCCCAGCAAAAAAGACAAACAGATGGCAAATACACATGAGAAAACACTCCACATCATATGTCACCAGGGAAATGCAAATTAAAACCATATACTACTAAACCCAATTAAGTATGGCCAAATTCCAAAACACTGACAACACCAAATGTTAGCAAGGCTATGGAGCAACAGGAACTCTCATTCATTGTTGAAGGGAACGCAACATAGTATAGCCACTTTGGAGGACAGTTTGAAAGTTTCTTACAAAATTAAACATACTCCTACTAAACAATCCAGCAATCCTACTCCTTGGGCCTTACCCAAAGGAGTTGAAAGCATATGTCCACACGGTGTTTACAGCAGTTTTATTCATAAATGCTAAACTTGGCAACAACCAGGGGGTCCTTCAGTATGTGAACAAACTGTGGTACATGTAGACGAGGAGATATCTGGCACTAAAAAGAAATGAGCTGTCAAGCTATGAAAAGAGATGGAGGAACCTTAAATGCCTATTACTGAGTGAAAGAAGCCAATCCTGAGGATACATATTGTAGGATCCCATTATTGTAGGATTACCAGTAGGGCATTCTGGAAAAGGTGAAACGATGGAGAAAGTAAAATTTCAGTGATTGTCAGAGGGATGAATAGGCAGAGCACAAATTTTTAGGGCAATGAAAATATTCCATACAATAAGGACAATACAGGTCATAATGCATTTGTCCAAGCCCATGGAATGTATAAACCAAGATTAAACTATAAACTATGAACTGTGGGTGATTATACCATGCCAATATAGATTTATCAGTTCTAACAAACATACTACTCTAATAGAGGTGGGGGGTGATAATAGGGGAGGCTAGCCTGTATGGGGACAGGAGGCATAGGAGAACTCTCTATACCTTCCTCTGAATTTTGCTGTGAACTTAAAACGGCTCAAGTAAATAAATAAATAAACTCAATAAAACCAAACAAAAAAAGTGAATCTTGATATATGAATTCTATCTCAGCAAAAGAGTGAGAAAGCAAAAGGGAAAGAAGAGTAAACAGACAGGAGGGGCACCTGGGTGGTGCACTCAGTTAAGTGTCTGACTCTCGGTTTTAGTTCAGGTCATGATCTCAGGGTCATAAATTCAAGCCTTGTGTTGGGCTCTATGCTCAGCACGGAATCTGCTTGAGATTCTCTCCCTCTTTCTATCCCTCCTGCTCTCGCTCTCTGTCACAAATAAATCAATCTTAAAACAAAAAAAAGAGAGAGAGACAGGAAATCCCACACCCATCCACAGGACTTTCAGGAGCAGAAAAAGGATGAAACACAGAAGAAGTGATCTTAAGGAAACAGGGAAGCTAAAGAAAGCCTGAAGCACTTAAACTTAATCTGGCATAGCAAATTAGTGAAAATACCTATATGCATTCCAATAAAATTTCATGGCCTAGAATAAAGAAAAATCTAGATACTGAGAAACAATCAAACTAGTCACATATAAAGAAGAAAAAAAAGACAGGTTG
The DNA here is from genome assembly GCF_022355385.1 of Mustela nigripes. Classification (NCBI taxonomy): domain Eukaryota; kingdom Metazoa; phylum Chordata; class Mammalia; order Carnivora; family Mustelidae; genus Mustela; species Mustela nigripes. The sequence goes on from NC_081558.1 coordinate 70,221,535, forward strand.
GTCCTGAGTCTTCCAGAGCTGTGCAAACAGAGGGCAAATTCCGAAGCACGGCACAGGGGTGAACCAGCCCAAGGGCACAAGAAGGTCTCCGTCAGCCCCCTGTACCTAAACCCTAAAACCAGAGACAAAACCTTGAGGAGATAACAACTAGAGAAGCAGACACTCAGAGATCTTGAATTAAAAAAGAAAAAAAAGAAAGGAAAAAAGAATAAAATAGAACTACTGAAAAAAATGAAATCCAATCAACTAAAAGGTAAAGCAGAGCAACAAAATTTACAGAGAAACTGTATTTTAAAAACTGATGAACATTTACTTTACCTTATTCAAGTGTCAAACCTATACCAAAAATTAGAAAATCCTTCCTAAAATTTATATGAATCCCAAGGGACCCCAACTAAGAAACAATCCTGAAAAAGAGAAAAAAAGTTGGAGGTCTCACACTTTGACTCCAGAACTTAACTACTACAAAGCTATGGTAATCAAGACACTCTGGCACTGGCATAAAGACTGGTATTTAGACTAAATAAACCCTCACATATGTGGTCAAAAGATTATCGACAAAGGTGCCAATACCAATCAATGGGGAAACAACAGCCTTTTCAACAAATGGTGCTGGGAAAACTGGATATACACGTGCAGAAGAATGAAGTCAAACCCTTACTAACACCATACACAAAAATTAACTCAAAATGGATCAAAAACCTAAATACAAAAGCTAAAACTGTAAAACTCTAAGAAATGAAAAAGCTTTAAGACACTGAATTTGGCAATGATTTCTTGCATATGACATTAAAAGCCAGGCAACAAAAGAGAAAGTGGAAAATCTGAGTTTCAAAGGGCACTATCAAGAGCAAAAAGGCAACCCACAGAGTAGGAGAAAATATTTCCAAGTCACCTAATCTGATAAAAGGGTAACAGCCAGAAGATATGAAGAACTCTTACAAATCAACAACATAAAACAACCCAATTAGAAAACAGGCAAAGAACATAAATGGACATTTCTCCAAAGAAGAAAAACAGATGGTCAACAAATACATGAAAAGATGCGCATCAGTGAACTACAAATCAAAACCATGCCGGTGTACAGCTTCACACCCATCAGGATAGCTACTATTAAAAAATGATCAGGAGGAGGATGTGGACAAATTGGAAGCCTTATGCACTGCTAGAAGGAACGTAAGATAGTACAGCCGCTGTGGAAAACAGTATGAGGTCTCCTCAGTAAATGAGAAGATAGAATTACCAAATAATCCAAATCTGGTAATCCAGAATTACCAATAATCCTCCTAAGTATATACCCAAAATAACTGATAGCAGGGACGCAAACAGATATTTGTATACCAATGTTCACAGCAGTATTAATTGCAATAGCCAAAGATAGAAGCAACCTAAGTACCCATCAACAGGTAAAAAGATAAAATGGAGCACTGGGTGTTATACCTAAACAATGAATCTTGGAACAGATCAGAAACTAATGACATACTGTATGGTGACTAACATAATAAAAATTTTTTTTAAATGTGGCATATACATCTGGGGGATATTAATCTACCTTAAAAAGGGAAGACCTTCTGATACATGCTACGACATGGCTGAACTCTGAAAACGTTAAGCTAAATGAATTAAGCCAGGCACAAAAAGATAATTATCGTATGATCCCAATTAATTTAGGTATAGAATAAGCAAATTCAGAGAAACAAAAGGTAGAATAGAAGTTTACCAGGACTGGGAGAAGGAGGATGGGGAGTTAAAGTTTAATGGGTAATGGCTTCCTTTTAGGATGATGAAAAAGTTCTGGAAATTGATAGTGGTGATGGTTGCACAGCACTGTGAATATACTTAATACCCTCACTAAAATGGTCAATTTCATATGATGTATATTTCCACAGTCAAAATCTTTAAAAATACCTGTATTATTTGACAGAGATCACAAGTAGGCAGAGAGGCAGACAGAGAAATGGGGGGGGAAGCAGGCTCCCCGCTGAGCAGAGAGCCCAATTGCGGGCTCGATCCCAGGACCCTGAGATCATGACCTGAGCTGAAGGCAGAGGCTTAATTCGCTAAGCCACCCAGGTGCCCCAAAACAGTTTAATTAAAATATTATGCATTACTGTGCTCACTTTGGCAGCACATATACTAAAATATTATGCATTATTATATGTGGATTACATGCCTCAGTAAAGTTGATTGGCAAAGGATACAAAATTTCTTAAATATCCACTATTGAAAGTTCTAACAAAAGGGCATTTTTTATAAACACCAACTGGGAATGCATGTCAATACAATGTTTCTAAAGAATGTTTTAGCATTTTATCAGAATTATTTATTGCCTTCTACTCATTTGTTCTAATTCTATGAATCTGCCCTCAGGAAAAAAAAAAAAATAGGCACCAAGATTTAAACACAAAAATGTTCATTGACATATTATTTATAATGTTACAATATTATCCAAAAATAGGGAACAGGGTAAATTAAATGACCAGACATTCCTAGCATAGAAGAAAAGGCATACCTTGAAAAAAATCTTAGACAAATTGTTAATGACATTAAAAAATGCATAACATATGGGGTGCCTGGGTAGCTCAGTTTGTTAAGTGCCTGACTTGATTTCAGCTCAGGTCATGATCTCAGGGTCATGAGATCAAGCCCTTCAACAAGCTCCATGCTGAGTGCAGAACCTATGCAGCACCTGCTTAAGATTATCTCTTTCCCACTCCCTTCAGCCCCTTCATTATTTCTCTCTCTCAAAAAAGTAGATACATAAGGGGAAGAGAAACAAAACATCTTTTAATTTTATTTAAATTCAATTAACATATATTATTAGTTTCAGAGGTAGAGAGCAGTGATTCATCATTCTCCTATAATACCCCGTGCTGACACATTCCCTCCTTAATATTCATCACCCAGCCCATTCCCCCACGTCCCCACCATCCAGAACCTCGGTTCGGAGAAACAAATTCTATGTTGTTCTACTTTGTTTTTTTGTATGCTGAACAAAGCCAAGGAATAAACACATTTACTTCAACAGTGGCTACCCGCCAGCTAAGTTGAGGACCCATATATGCTGTTAAGGGGATATGACCTAGGTCAGAGAAGGCCCTGCTGGAAGAACTGGTATTTGAATGGAGGAAGACAAATAGAAAGAAGGTTCCAAGCAGAGGATTTGACTACCTTATTATTTATCACTTTCCTCAAACACAAGCTGTTTTATAATGAAGTTTCAATCTAAAAGATGGCGGGGGCGGGGGGCAGTCCTTGGAAAGGATTAAAAAAAGTCGATTTTTGTAAGTCAGCAGGGGGCACCCCATTCAAGGATATAAGTTTAGCTGAAGTGTGAGGTTTTGTTTGGTTTCTTTTTAGTGATCACACCACAAACCTTCTCAAAGTTTTACATGCTCAAAAAATATCTAAAAATCCTATTTGCAATGCCAAGTTTTACCTTGGGGAAGTAACCTCAGAAGATGCATAACAAAAATTATAAAAAAAAAAAAAAAGGCATTTGTGAATACCTCATTTCCCCCAAATTTCACCATTCTGGAATAAGTGCTATTACCACATTTCACAAATACCCTCACTGTTGTTTTCATGTACTTTTCTAACAAGAATACAAGATAAGCAGGCTTGACCACACCAAGCACAGCCACTGCAACCTCCAGTCTCCAACATCTGCTACCCACCCAGGAAGAATCTGGCACCAGTGCAAAGTAGTTCCTGTACTTGCTTATTCGAAAGGTAATTATTAGTATCTGATGTATACACTATCCTCATCTTAGAGTTGAGGAAACTGAGGCTCAGCACTTAAGGTAATTTACCCAGAGGGCAGATCTGTGAGTCACACCCAGGTCTGTGTGAATGCAAAGCCCATGCAATTTCATAGCCACACAGAGACTCCCAGCAGAGCTGAGACTCAGAAAGAGGGAATCATGATTTGTTTTCCCCTCTGATTTCCCCCAACCATGAGAGACTGTGGACTCTGAGAAGCAAACTGAGGGTTTTGGAGTGAAGGGGGGTGAGGGTGAGGGGTTGGGTGAGCCTGGTGGTAGGTATTAAGGAGGGCACAAATTGATGGAGCACTGGGTGTGGTGCATAAACAATGAATTACGGATCACTGAAAAAATAAAATAAAATAAAACTTAAAAAAAAAAAAAAGAATGAAAAGAAAAGAAAGAGGTAATCATCTAGCCTGGTCTCGCTGGCTACCAGAGCCCAGAGCCTTCTAACACTTTATCTAATGTGCTTTTCCACCATGGTATGTTGCCTACATAATAAGAAAATATGTATCTTTCCATCAGGAGCTTACAGAGCATAATCCCATTAGATTTCAAATAACATCATAAGGAAGTCATGCATCATGTACGGGAAAGATGAAATCACAAGGGAAAACTCTGCAGGAAGCAAAAATAAAACATAGGGCTCAAGTGTTTAATAAAGAATATTCATAAGAGGAAGAGTAACAAAGTTTCCAGAGGTAGTTTATATAATCCTAGAATTATATTTATAATAGTATATGGCCTATTTTTGAAATATTTTTAATTTACAGTTGGGATGCCTATGATTGCTTAGGATTCAGAGTAATTATTACTTCAGTATATAATAACTTAGAACTATGTGCTTTTGATAAATATGTTGTAACTATTTAATGAATAATTAAAATATAAATGTTACTTACATATCCCAGTTTGGAGCTATTCTCAAATGCTGGATTAGCAACTGGAACTAGAATAAAAAAAAAGTAAGATGTACACTTTGTTCTTGACTAATGCATGTGACCTGAAGACAACTGAAATGTGAATCCTGCACTAGGAGACAACAGAAGAAGTTAAAGATCACTGTCTATTAAACTGATCTCAGACATGAGGATTAAACAACTCCGGCAAACTATAATCTTGATAAATCATTTTTTTCTACTGTAATTAGATCAAGTTAGTATTTTAGCACTAAAGTTTTAATCTCAACAGAAATACAAAAGTTACATACAAAAGGCATGCTGTGAGGACCATGAAAGGAGTCTTTACAACGAACTACGTACCAGCGGGGAATGGAGGAGCCGGGTGGCCACGTCCCGGTGTCCAGCCACAACACACAGATAGCAAAGGAGATTGAGCTTGGCTCGGGAGGCCCCTGTGCTCTTTTCAGTGGAGTCGATCTGTGAGCACACTTGCTGTAAAAAGTCATTCCAATCTTGGTCTTTTAGAAATATTAACTTATCCACTGGAGAGGAAAGGAAAGGTTCAAAGTAGGTATCATGTAAAAATTAAAAAAAAAAAAAAAACTGAAAACATTACAAGAGAAATAAATGGAACACAGAATTTCAATAGCTAAAATGAGGACAAAGAAAATCCTAACTTTATAATGTCAAAACCATAAAGTCCTCCAAAGATGACACTTTTATTTATTCTTCTAGATCCCTCTTCTTCTACCCATGGAGACTTTTTCACTATGTGAATGGAAAACTGTGCAGATGCCCACGGGAGAATCACCCTGCAACCCAGAATCTACAAAATACAAAGCTAAATAAAATTGTATTACAAAAAAGCAAGATAGCCTTTTGTAAGTAAAGCAATCTAGCCTTAAAATATCTGAAAAGCCAAGAACTGCACAGTTGTTAAAAGGTTTCAATGAAACCTTTCAATAACACGTTAATATTGTAGCTAAAGTCATCTGGAAAATCCAAGTCCAAACCCTCCACAAACAGAAAACAAAAACTGGGCCATGAGATGCCATCTAAAATTAACAGTTTCAGCTAATTTCTATCCTTAAACAAAATAACCTATAATAATTTCCTAAAGCAACTCAACATAAAGGGACAAAGGGAAGGAATATTATTTTGAAATACTCCTCCAAGGTTTTCATGAATATGGTTCTACTTGGCACAGCTTTGTTTTGTTTTTTTAAGATTTTTTTTAATTTATTTATTCAACAGACAGAGATCAGAGTAGGGAGAGAGGCAGGCAGGGGGGGGGGGGGAAGTAGGCTCCTTGCTGTGCAGAGAGCCTGACGCAGGGCTCAATCCCAGGACCCTGAGATCATGACCGGAGCCGAAGGCAGAGGCTTAACCCACTGAGCCACCCAGGTGCCCCTACTTGGCAGTTTATTTAAATTTGAACACATTTTATTTTTAATTTACTTTGAGTTGCTTTTAAATTATAGATTATACTCTAGCTAGGAAAATGAATTTTTTCTGGCTCGAGCTTAATAGCTGCAAATAGATTTTCTCAAACAATATCCATCAAAATTTAAGGTATAAAACAATTTCTTTTTTTTTTTTTTTTTTTGAAGATTTATTTATTTATTTATTTGACAGATCACAAGTAGGCAGAGTGGCAGGCAGAGAGAGGAGGAAGCAGGCTCCCCACTGAGCAGAGAGCCCGATGCGGGGCTCGATCCCAGGACCCTGGGATCATGACCTGAGCCAAAGGCAGAGGCTTTAACCCACTGAGCCACCCAGGTGCCCCAGGTATAAAACAATTTCTAATGTTCATCCCAAATAAGACTTCCCATTACGTGAAAGGAAACCTAACAATCATCCTTGAAGTATCCCCATTCCCACACCATCCCCACAAAAGTGAACCACCTGACCCCCTTGTTAACTGCCCCACTCTGAAATAGAACCTCAATTCTTTATTTTTTTAAGATTTTATTTATTTGACAGAAAGAGACACATCAAGAAAGGGAACACAAGCAGGGGAAGAGAGAGAGAGAGAGAGAAGTGGGCTTCCCAATATGGTGCTCAATCCCAGGACCCTAGGATCATGACCTGACCCGAAGGCAGACACTTAACAACTGAGCCATCTAAGCACCCCTAGAATCTCAATTCTTCATTGTGGTCTCCAACCCTCTGTACCCACAAGAGCACCATAAGTGTTGGAAAGTCAGTGGATCTACAAAAGGCAAGGGCAAGAGAAGGGTCCACACAGCTTTACAGGAACTTTCAGCTGAGTAAGGTGAACGCCTGGCACAAATGGATTACAGATTTATAACATACACAGCACTGTCCCAAGAATCATCAGGTGGCAAGAAAACAGGAACTCAGCTACTTAATAAATAAGATATTCCATTTGCTATTAAATTTCTTATTCATATCTATCTTCTAAGAGTCTATATGTAACCAGGCTGCTATAATCCTACCTGAAAGTGCCGGGAGATGCAGTATCTTTGGATCAAATTTAATTGGTGGTTGTTTCATTATCTGTGGTTGAAAAACAAACACTTTTAAGATGCCTTTTGAGACAGATATCTACCTCCTGATATATCTCCCGTTATATTGATTATAAATCAATTAGGGCAGGAAAAAAAAAACAATGAAAATTTGTCACTAAAACGAAAAAGAATTCAACACTGCCCTTCAGATTCAAATACAAAAGACAGATAATAATTTATAAAAATAAAATCATTTCAGGGAACCTCGCTGGCTCAGTCAGTATAAAATGTGACTTCTGATCTCTGGGTTGTGAGTTCAAACCCCATGTTGGGGGTAGAATTTACTTTAAATAGGTAAAATTTTTAGAATATCACTTCAATAAACATCGGAAATAAAATAAAGCTTCATTAAAAAAGAAGCAATTTATCCTGGTAAGGATATCCTCAAAAGGATATCCTCTTTAGCTAATAAAACTCTAGGTTAGAAATTTAGTCATATCAACAAATATTTATTGGGCACCTGAGAGGGTGAGGCAGGAGGCTAAATACTAAGGAGGATAAAGATGTGAAAAACAAAGATGTGAAAAACAAGATCCTACAGTCAGGAAGCTGATACTCTGACTGGAAACATGTTAAAACAAACAAACAAATATTGAACAATGCAAACTGGGCAGGACATAATTATAGGACAGTCCCCTAGAGAAAAAACTTTTTAAAATATTAGAGAAAGCAGCGAGCACTTTAGGCTGACAAGGTTTGTGGAAGAGCTGGAAAGGGGGTAAGGTTTTAAAGAATGGTAAGAACTTCATGGTTGAATTTGAGAACACACCACTTAGGAAGCTGTAAACAGCATGAAAAGGAAAGCACACGACTGGTTTTTTAAGGAAGGGGGAAAAAAAATGGTTAGCTGGATCCATAAGTTTAGAACAAAAGGTACTTTCATCTTGAGACGTTTAATTAAAAAGTTCAACCATCATCTCTAAGTCTAAATCTTCCAAAACCTCGCTACAGAGAGAGAATTTTAAAAAGCTTTGCTGGTAGTATTCTTGCCAAAAATGCAGAACCTCATACATAATAATCATAAGAAACAGACAAACCCAGCTTGAGCGACATTCTACAAAATACCTGATCAGTACACTTCAATGTCAAAGTCATGAAAGCCAAGAAATGACTGAGAAATTACCACAGGGCCATGAAAGACAAGGACAGGAAGTAGAAGGAAAAGAAGGCCTAACAGCAAACTGTTAACAAACCCTAGAACAGAAAAAGGACATCAGTAGTACAAACTAGTAAATTTCAAATAAATTCAGGAATTTAGTTATTAGCACTGTGCCAATGTTAATTCCCTGGCTTTGCTAACCCTTCTATGGTGCTATAAGATGCTAACATTAGGAGAAGCTGGGTAAAAACTATACAGTAACTCCACTATTTTTGGACCGTTTCTGTATGTTTAAAATTAGAAGTTAAAAAAATTTCTCCTAAGGCTTCCCCAAAACAATTAAGCATGGTCATAAAAGAAATAAGCAGAAAAAATATGGTCAAAAGATATTACAAACTGTTCTTAGAAGGTCTACTGGGAAAATGACCTATTACACATTAAATTTGGCATAAAATACAATTATTCTGCCAGACAGCTGAGCTCATAAAAAGAATTAGCTCCATTACGAAAAACTGCTGGGTAATCTATATTAAATCTTGTCTACCTAGTAAATACACATCCAAAAACCCATTGGTTCTAAATTAATGTTCCCCAATAAGAGGAGAGAAAATGGCCATGAATTGAAATAGAAAGACTTTAAGAAAGAAAAAAAGAAAATTAAGTAACAGAATAGGTAGTACAGAGGGACTGAAAAATTAATGTTTATTTTCTTAAGGAGAATACTCATCATTCCCCAGTAATACAGTAGTACATTCAAAGTGACATGAAGCAACAAAAATCATGCTGGGTACAAAGTATACCGGTGAAACATGACTCCCCAAGCTCCCAGTGTCTCCCTACCATCTGGTCTGCAGTCCTGAGCACCTGTGAGAGGGTGTGGTCTCTGTGTGCCCTGCCCATCCACCCCAGCTGAAGGGAGCAGTGCTCACTCCCATCTGCTTTCATAACACATGCACAGTTAGAGCACTTAGAGAAATTTACCCAAGTATGCATGGAGAAACGAAGGGACTGAGAAACAAAGGTCTGAGGCCTAGAAGCCCACAGATGGAGGGGAGGGAGGGAGGACTGAGCTGATGCAGAAGAGGAAGAAAAAAACCTCACCACTCAGTGAAGCAGAAAGGAGAGTGTTACAGACAGGACAGAAAGAAATGTAGCCACACAGCATGAGTGACACAAAAGCAGACAGAGGATCAGCCAAGAAAATAAGGCAAAGAATATTTGTGATGACAATATCACACCAGGAGTACAGCTCTCAGGGAAGGCTAAAGCTCAGCCCTCATCTCTTAGAGCATCTTTCCACACCTTTGGGTTGTCGATGATGGGGGTGACAACGAGATCAGAGTCCATGTAGATAAGCTCTTTCATCTGGGATTCCAGGTCCTGCTGACTCAGGTGTCCGCTTGTATTCTGAAATAAGAACAAAAATGAGGCTTTGTTTCTGTGACTCATGAAGAGCTTTTAAAAACTGAGCTCATAAGATGTTGAGTAAGACACCCCTGGAAGGGTCACCTAGATCAGTGAATCACTCACTTTGCAAATCAAACACTTTCACAGAATTCTTTGATTCTCACAAAGATCTTCAGTCATCTGTATCATTCCCATTTTTACAGAAGTAAAACACAGAAAGCTCAAAGTAATGGACTTGTTTGTGTTTGCCACAAAGGCTAGTGAGGACCAGAAAACGGAGCTTCTCTAGTCTGATGCTCTAAACTATGAGGAGGCAAACTGGTTTTTCAGTCACCAGCATGGTTTTTATCATTCATCCACTGGACGCTCATCACTTTATTCCGCCTTACAGAATATTCAGTACGAAGTTAAAATTACAGCATAAAAGAATCTCAGGGTCAAGTACTAACCTGTTACCTAAGTGTTACACATCTACCTTTATAAAAGGTGAAGTAGAGCTAACACATAATGAAAAGGAGTAACCAGGTTATTTGCTAACAATTCTATGAGATGTTTCTTTGTGCTCTACTTAAACAGTAAACAGAACTCTCATTCCTAGTGTTATGCATTAGGACTTCACATAAGACAAAAAAAGAGAGAATTTATACATTAAGAATTTCCACTGAAACACCAACCAGCAAACTGAACAAGATAAAACCAAATCAGTGAAGTGAAAAATGAGGAAATTATCCAAAACTGAGGCAGGGGCATGAAAAAAGGAATAGAGTAAGTAGCTAACAAAGTTACTGGAACCAACATCACCCCTTTGTAACTTAGAAAACAGACATATAAAAAAATACATGAAGAGTAAGTATGGAACAACTTCGGAAAACAAAAATTTTAATGCTTAAAGATATGAACTTTCAAGACAAAGACTTCAAAGAAAGACCATAATGAATTAGTTATATTAGTATATAATATATTCTTATGAGAATTAGGCAGACCAGTTAGAAATTTATATGTAAAAATTAATTTCCTATATATAAACGAAATGTAGGCATGGGTAACATTACAAAAATGAGATACCAAGGAAGCCTGTGTAGCTCAGTCGGTTAGGTGTCTAATTCCTAATTTCATTCAGCTCAGGTCATGATCTCAGGGTCGTTAGATTGAGACCTGCATCGGGCTCTGCACAGGGTGTAAAGCCTGTTCAGATTCTCCCTCTCCCTCTGTCCCTCCCCAACCCCTACTCATGCTCTCTAAAAAAAAAAAAAAAAAAATGTTTAATTTAAAAAAACCCACTCATGATAGCCAAAAATAAAATATAATGCTCAGGAATAAACTAAATGATCAAACACTATAATCCACCAAATGAAAAAAAATTAAGTTTAAAAAATTATGTTCCCGTGTTTGAAAATGAATACATATGTATAGAACCAAAAAGAAATATCAAATTGTAACCCGTGGTTCCTCTGGGTAATTAAAGTAGGGTTTTATTTTGTTTTTTTGTCCTCTTGTACAGTTTCCAAGTTTTCTACAATTATAAAAATTTTGTAATTAAATTTAAAAGTATCACTTAGAAAAAAAATATTCTCATATAGTACTTATATAATTACTGCTTGAGTATTCTCAATAAAATGATTAAGTAAACTTTTCTACAATAACCATGTGCCAGAAGATATTCAACATCTATTTCAAAATGCATTTTTTTAACCTTTACACTGATTTTCTATTTCACATATAACTAAACAATTATTAGCAGAATGAGATTTTATTATAATGCATTTATATTTCATTTCATTGCAGAAGTAAGTTTCGTGCAGTCCAAATGCATTTCATATTAAAAATTAAAGAACTAAAAGGAAGTATATCTCTCAAGCACTAAGAACAATGAGTTAACTTGGAAAAACTAATTCAAAATATCTCTGCATTCAAAAACAACTAAATGAAGGAAACTAAAGATGTAAACAAACAGAAACACAGTCCACATTCACGGAGGAAAACTGTACATTGTTAAAATAGCCATACTCCCCAAATTCAATGTCACTGCTATCACAATCCCACCTGCCTTCTTCAGAAACATGCAAAGTGAAAACTGATCCTAAAATTCACATGAAAATGCAAGGAACACAGAACAAAACAACCAAAACAACCTCGAAAAAGAACAAAGTTAGAAGAATCATACCTCCTAACTTCAAAACTTACTAAAAGGCTATGACGATCAAGAATAGCTAGCTGGGGGCACCTGCATGGTTCAGTGAGTTAGGCGGCTGCCGTTGGCTCATGTCATGATTTTAGGGTCCTGGGATTGAGCTGCACAACTGGCTCCCCGCTCAGCGGGGAGCCTGCTTCTCCCTCTCTCTCCTGTTCCCCCTACTTGTGTGCTCTATAAATAAATAAAATCTTTAAAAAAAAAAAAAAAAAAAAAAAAGGAAGAAGAATAGCTAGCTAGGGGCATCAGGGTGGCCAGCCAGTTAAGTGTTCGACTCTTAGATCTCAGGGTCATGAGTTCAAGCCCCTCATTGGGCTCCACGCTGGGCAGAGTCTACTTAAAAAAAAAAAAAAATTATTGGGGCACCTGTGTGGCTCAGTCGGTTGAATGTTCAACTCTTAACTTCAGCTCATGTCATGATCTCGGGGTCAGGAGATCAAGCCCCACACTGAGCTCCGGGTTGGGCATGAAGCCTGTCTGGGAAATCTCTCTCTCCTTCATCTTCTACTCCCCCTCATCCCTCCATCGCCCTTGTGCTCTATCTCTTAAAATAGAAAATAAAGTAGCTAACCAGTTACTATACTACCAGCATGAGAAGGATGCATAGATCAACAGACCAAAGAGTCCAGAAATAAACCTCGCTTTTATAGTCCATTGATAGTCAACAAGAATGCCAAGATAATTAACTGGGGAAAGAACAGTCTTTTCAACAAATAGTGCTAAGAAATGGAAATCCACATGCAAAACAATGAAGCTGGCATATGCCTCATGCCATATACAAAAATTAACTCAAATGCATTAAAGAGCTAAAGATAAGAGCTAAGCATAGGCATAAACCTTTGTAACCTTCAAGTAGCCAATGGCTTCTAAATTATGACACCACAAGCATAGGCAACAACAAACATGCACACAGAGATCATTTGAACTACATCAAAATTAAAAATATCTGTGCTTCAAAGGACACCACCACCAGAATATACAAAGAATTCCTACAACTCAAATGGGTAAGGATTTGAATTCTTCCAAAGGAAATACATATATATATATATATATATATATATATATGTATATATGTATATACATACACACATATATATATGAAAATATACTCAACATAATTAGCCATCAGAAATGACAATCAAAACTAGATACAATTTCACACCCCCCAGTACAGCTACCATGAATTATTCACCACCCCAAAGGCTGAAGCAACCAAAGTGTCCAAAGATGAACAGATAAACAATATGTGATTTATACACGATGGATTATTATTCAGCCTTAAAAAGGAATAAAAGTGACACATGCCAAAACATGGATGGACCCAGAAGATATCACACTGAGTGTTATAAGCCAGACACAAAAGGGCAAATATTATATGGTTCCACTTAGATGAGATGACTAGGCAACTTCACAGACACAGAGAGGAGAGTCATAGCTGCCAAGACTGTTTAGTGGGTACATAGTCTCAGTTTGGGATATAAAAAAGTTCTGGAGATAGATGGTGGGAATGGTTGAAAAAAAATGGGAAGGTACTTAATGCCACAGAATTGTCCACTTAAAAATAGTCCAATGGTAAATTTTACATAATATCTCTTTTACCATAATTAGAAAACAAATGGACAGTACCAAGTTTTGTTAGGGATAGGTCAACACTGGCATTCTCATCACTGCTGGGGGCAATGTAAAACGGCAGTTACCACACAATGCCGCGATTACACTCCTACAGGTATGAGGAGAAATTAAACACATGCTCCCTCAAAACCGTATGTATGGATGTTCACAGCAGCCCAAGTCACAACAACCACAAGGTGGAAAAGACCCAAATGTCCACCAACCCATGAATGGGTCTATCTAATGTGGCATATGCAATAAATTTTTGGCACTAAAAAGAAACAAAGGACTGATACATGCTATAATTTGGATGAATCTTAAAAAAACATGAGGTTAGGTGAAGAAAGCCAGTCACAAAAGAACACATATTATGTTATTTCATTTACATGTGATGTCCAGAATAAACAAATATCTAAAGACAAAGAAGAGTGGTTGCCTAGGGTAAGAGGTGAGAGAAATTGAGGGAAAACAGGAGTGACGGCTAGTAAGTGTGGGGTTTCTTTGTGGCATAATTAGTGTTTTCAAAATGACCGTGATGATGGCTGCATGACTGCATGAATATGCTCAAAGACCTGAACTATACACTCTGTCCAAGTGAATTGCATGGATGTCAGTCACATCTCAGGAAAGCCATTATCAAAGACCTAACTCCCTCTTAAGAGTACTTAGCAAAAAAACCAGTGATCATCAAAGAAGATGACTTAATTGTAAATTTCATCACTTCGATCATAGTTCAGAGATGAACTTGGTAATTATTCTTCTAAGTCTATCTTATATGAAAACAAACAAACAAACAAACAAAAAACAAGAAAAAGTTCCTTTGTGTTCACCTTGGTTGAAGGAGAAGTCTTCTGGGGTGAATGCTGAGTCCTGTCCTCACCAGGACTTAATCCCACTGCAGTGCTCGTTCTTGGAGTTGGACGAGTACTGGAAAATACCAACCAGTCAACATTACTCAGATTTTAGAAACTTCCACGTGTTAACTATTATCTGGAGGAAAAAAAACACACACACACACCTCACGAGAGGGGGAAAAAAAAAAGATTCTAGGTGATCTCATATATTTAAATTCTAATTTGTGTTTATCTGACACTTTTGTAAATGTCTTTAACGCAATTTCCTAGCTAATTTATGATCTCTTATTTATACAATCTATGTTATATATCCCAGGACCCTGAGATCATGACCTGAGCAGCGGCTCGGCGGCAGCGGCTTAACCCACTGAGCCACCCAGGCGCCCTTAATAGTAACTTTGAAAGCAGAGAGTGAAACTGGAATCTGGCATTCATATCCCTGTCCTGTATGTCTGCACAACATGGCTTGCCACCAGGACAAGAGATACTTTGGGAAGACCCCACTGTCACCTCCCATGGATTCCCTGCTGCTCTGTCATCTTACCTACCTGAGAAGAAACATGGACTCATTCGGTTGACCTCCAACAGTACTTTTAGGCCTCAACTCAGCTGGATTTTCTGTGGCAGAAAAGATAAACATTATCCATAAAGGACCAAAAATATTATGAGCAGAGCAGGATACAGACAGAAACTTAAAGAGAATGGTAACAAAAACTAGAAACCCTTAAAAAGTATCAGTGACACGAACGTGCTATAGTGAGAGCGCACCTAGTCTGAAAGAGTGACTTAAGCGCTGACCGCTCTTCTCCCCCTTGGCTTGTCTGCTCGGAGGCTTCAAAAACTCCTTGCGATCTTGTGTCCCAGAAAGCTCCATCACTTTCCTGCTGTTCAACAGGAGAAAGGCAACACGATCAAATTTACTTTTGAGTTTTCTAGAATTTTCTGTGTAGAACAAGAGATGGGAAAAGATCATTAAATTACAGGTAACATCTGGCAAAGCCATGGGGTTGGAAAGTATAGTCACAGAGTGGCTAAAATGAGCACTTACAATACCAAAGGCATTGTATGGAATATATAAACCTTATCTCTGAAAAATAAATACAGCATGTAGACTGGAGAAAGAAACCAAAACTCAAAGTACCTATAAACCCACAGTGAGTTTCCTTTTTACCCCTTCCAGTATGGCCTGGCCTAGCCTCTAAGGCAATGAGTACAGACAAGAGGACCCCTCAAGAGAATCTTCCTAGTTCTGTTCTACAGAACAGGAAAAGGTACCTCTAAGGGGAAATTCCCTGGTTTGTTTTGGTTTTTTCAATTTTTTTTTTCTTTTTCCATTTTATTCTGTTCCAGCCTCCAGGTAATCCTGCTGCAGCTAGCTGGGAAAGCAGCAGCTTCTAGCTGGTGCCTAAAACTGAAGGAGGGGTATCTTCTCTAATCAGATAGCTAGGATCCCAAGAACATAAAGCAAATCCCTGTTGCTCTGTTCTATCTTTCTCCTGTCTTGCTGTCCTCCTGCCACTTGGCCCCAAATACCTGCAGCAAAACATAAAAATTATAACACAGAGTGTGACTAAGTAGGGTTTATTGTGGGATTACAAGGCTGGTTCAATATTTGAAAACCAATGTATGTAAGAGTCCATAATCAGAGTCTCAAGAAGAAAATGCGTATGATCTTCATCAACTGATACTAAAAGGCATTTTATAAAACTGAATGTTCATTCAAACTAAAAAGAGCAGCTACACAAACCTCCAGCTCATTGTACTTAATGGTGAAAGGCTGAAGGCTTTCATCCCAGAATCAGAAACCAGGCAAAGATGTTAAATTTCATCACTACTGATTCAACATCTTACAGGAAAGAAGAGAAAAAAAAAAAAAAAGGCTCAGCAAGGGCAATAAGGCAAGAAAAGAAATCAAAAGCACAGAGATTAAAAGGGAAGATGACAAACTAAGGGCAGAGGTGTTCTGTGACTTGCTGATGCAGGAGGACCAAGACCAGGGTCCCGCTTTCTGGAGTTCCCCCAAAGCCTAACACAATGGGGAAAGTACGGTTAAATCTCACTGGATCAGAGAAACCCAAGTTAGGGAGAGACCTTATTAAAATTCAGTGTTCTCCATCCAATACACTGAATTTGCCAAAATGAAAATCAAGAATCGGACAACCATTCACCACTGAATAAGTGGAGAGGGAGGAAAGCTAACTAGCAGAACTTTACTTGACCACTTCTCACCTGGTTCTTAATAAAAATTACTTGTGTAAGTGTCCTGGGCTAAGAAGACTATATAATAAAAATGAGGTATTTCAGTCAGGCTCAGACAGGAGCTAGGTTATGCTGTGGTAACATACAATGCACAAATCCCAGTGGCTTGAGTCTCCTAACTTTGTCTCACTCATACACACAGCCATTGAAGGCTGGCAGGAAAGCAACACTAATCACAGTCACTGAAGACTCAGCCTGACAGCAACCCCATTTGGACATTTTCATCCCAGTTACCTCATCAGCATGAAGAAATGTGAGATCTGACACACAAAGGTTTCTATGCAGAACACACATCGCTTCTGCTCATGTTTCATTAGCCAAAGCCAGTCCCAGGACCACACCTAACTCAAAAGGGGGAAAGGAAATCCTACTATGTGCCTGCAAGGTGGAATGTGAGTTACATTTGGTGGTCAGAGCTAATGACTACCATACTAAATCACTGACTGAATAATAAACAACTAATGAGAAAATGAACAAAGTTGAGAACACAATGTCATGATTAAATCCTTTAGCAAAACTTAAAAGATTTTCTCCTAGCAAGCAGAGAAATTCATGTCATTGACACTAAATTGATAGAACAGTAATCAGGAAGATCATTTAATAATCATGCCCCCCTCACAAAGATAAGCTTATATTACTACCTGATGTTGGAATCCTCAATGCTTGATTCCTGATCTTTCCTAGTGAAGGCATCCTTCCAAAATGAATGCTGCAGTAGGCCTGCCCAAGTTAATCTTTATAAAACAAAAATGTTAAAAACTCTATTTTAACATGATCTACCATCCACAATTCCCAAGTCATGTCCCAACTACATCTACCAGAATTTATGATTTATAAATTTCTCTCTATAAATATACCTCAGAAATTCTTTCATTTAATTGTTTTTAAGATTTTATTTATTTATTTGAAAGGCAGAGCCCAAGACAGCAAGCATATGGCCGAGCAGATGAGGGAGAGAGTCTCAAGCAGACTTTCCGCTGAGCGTGGAGCCTGACTCGGGGCCCAATTGCACCACCCTGAGATCATGACCTGAGCCAAAACCAAGAGTCAGACATGAACCGACTGAGCCACCCAGGTGCCCCTAGTTTCATTTTAGTATATAATTAATCTCTTAATGAAACACGAAAAAATAATTCAGAAACTTAAATAGTATAGAATTAAAGAGTCCAATAATTAAGTATTAGAAGTTTCAGGGCTCATATTCGACAGAGCCTGATAAAAACATTTTGGGTTCTCAAAAACATTCTATGAATGGAATCTAAAATTAGCTTAAAATTTTAAACTAAATATATCCAACATTATCAATCTATAATTCTGTCATCCTTTATTCTGTATACCCTACCTGTTTCACACATTTCATTTTGGGAACTTCCCTTTTAAAACTGCATTCAGAAATAAGAAAATTAACCTCATAATTTTACATAGTCATACTTCTGTGTAGGAGCTAAAAGGTTATCTAGCTAGTTCACCCATATTAGAATGACTTCAGACCGTATCTAAAACCCAGACTCAGACTCACTTTCAAAGCATTACTTTTTACAACTAATAAAGCATGCTTCTGGTTATAATCATCAGACGAGGAATGATTAAGCCTAACTGAAATTTCAAAATGAAAGAGAATATATGATTATGAAATAAAATCACTTTAGGGCGCCTGGGTGGCTCAGTCAGGTAAGCATCCGACTCTGACTTCAGCTCAGATCTTGATCTCAGGGTCATGAGTTCAAGCCCTGAGTTGGGCTCCACACTGGGCATGGAACCTACTTAAAAGAAAATATAATAAAACCTACCTAGGTCAAAATTAAAACGTGATTAACAAAAGGAATATGCAATTACATACAATATCCCTTTTGTACAAAGGGCTCTTAAAACTCACTAGCAGAAATTTTTAAATGCCAATAAAGTGAAATTTCTTTCTTTTTTATCTGGCAGCTTAGCAAATATAAGGTCAAAGTCCACTGAAGGTAACACTGGGAGGGTTACTAAACCAGCACACATTCCAAGAATGTAGCAAAGGCATCAAACGGTTTCATGTTCTTAGCCTCTGGCCACCAACCCCACAGTCATAAATCTGTCCAAAGCTGCTAACTGCCTAAGTTAACAACAACAAATACACAAAAGGACTTCTACTGTTGCAGCCCATGGAATATTCTAAATCAAGAAACACTATAAATGTTTACTATACTTAAGGTATACATGTACATTCTGCAGCCATGTAGGACTTAGTGTACATATAGGAAGAACTAGGTTACAGAGTGGTACCATTTATGCAACAAAGTATACAAGGATATAAACATGTGGAAATGTGAATACACCATCCTAAATTAAGTATATTTGTATCCTATCAAAAGGTGTCTGGAAGGGGCGCCTGGGTGGCTCAGTGGGTTAAGCCGCTGCCTTCAGCTCAGGTCATGATCTCAGGGTCCTGGGATCGAGCCCCGCATCGGGCTCTCTGCTCAGCAGGGAGCCTGCTTCCCTCTCTCTCTCTCTGCCTGCCTCTCTGTCTACTTGTGATCTCTCTGTGTCAAATAAATAAATAAAATCTTTAAAAAAAAAAAAAAAAAAAAAAAGGTGTCTGGAAGATCACAGCAAAATAACAGCAATCCTAAAAGCATCCATTTAAGCACAAGGTGTGCTTACACAAGAATTAGCAGCTCCTTCTGTAGTTTTTCACTTATACTTAGGGAAGCTAGAGACTGGATTATTTTACATGCTACACTAAACTGACTTCATTTTACACCCTGAAGCAGAGACCCCAAATACTTGCCTAAAACCCCCCAGTTACCTAGTGGCAGAATCTGAAGTAGAAACCAGTTGCTCTTGTCTGCCAACCCAGGGAGATCCCCACCAGATCCACCCTCCTCCACCCCTTGCCACAGTGAATTCGAACTTTCTGCCATTACTGTAACCTGGAAAAGTCACTTTGTGCCTATTATCCTCGCACTTGATACCCTCGTTATGACAGGATCATCAGAAAAACAGATCACATTAAAATACCACTCAGTAGTTATAACATTAACTATCTTGACAGCATCATCCTTCGTTCAATAGTATATGACAGTTTTAACCTGAAATCCACAATGGGAAAAAATGCCCTCTTGGATCTGGGAGTTATAAGAAAATCCACCAACCTACTATGCAACTATTTATTAAAGGAGAAATGGACTTCAAAAACTTCCTCAGGATTAAAACCCCTGCAAACAAAGAGCCAAACCAAGAAACAGACTCTTAACTAGAGAGAACAAACTGCTGGCTACCAGCGGGGAGGAAGGCAGGAGGATGGGGGATATAGGTGACAGGGATAAAGGAGGGCCTTCGCTGTGATGAGCCCAGGATGATGTATGCAACTGTTGAATCCCTATATGGTACACCTAAAACTAATATTACACTATGTGTTAGGGGCTCCCGGGCAGCTCAGTAGGTTAAGCTGCTGACTCTTGATTTCAGCTCAGGTCATGATCTTAGGTTCACGGGTCAAGCTGCATGTAGGAATTCCCACTCAGCAAGGAGTCTGTTTCTCCCTCTCCCTCTGCCCCTCCCTTCACTCACCCTCTCTCACTTTCTCTAAAATAAATAAATCTTTAATATTACACTGTATGTTACCTGGAATTAAAAACTTTATAACCCCTGCAAACAGAAAAAATAAACACTCAAAAAAAAAAAAAAAAAAGAAAAAGAAAGAAATCTGAGTTTATGTTGAGTAATTTGAATAGCTCTCTGTATAGAACAGTACTATTTTAGAAGTATGTGAAAGGAGAAAAAGATTCCTCTTCTTAATATTAAAATACTACCCACACATACCTCTTCTGAGGATCCTTTTGAAGTAAACCATCAAGCAAATTAATAAAATCTGAAGAAGCTTTAGGAAGAGAAGGATCTATACACAAATTCCCAAAAGAAAAACAGGTGGTAAGTATAGGAATACATACTCTGCAAAAACATTTAGAGTAACAGTACTCTAAGCACGTATCATTTTTAAGAGAACACTGAATCCATTACTAACAATTACAGCCTCCATTTAATGGGGGTGAGGTGTGGGCATAAAATGAAATGTGTTTTCCTAGAACACAAAAAACATGAATCTCAAAAACTAAGTCTTGACTTCATTTTCTCTTTATTGCATTTAACTTTTAATTATGCCTCATTTTCTGAGGCATTCTTAATTTGACCAACGTGGCTTCACAATGCATAATAAAAATATTTGCAATCCCTCTTTTCTCCCGCTCCCTATTCTAAAAATTTTTTTAACAGGAAAATAATAGCACAATATGATGATACTGGCCAATTCCAGTATTCTCCAACTATTAGTTCTTTTTAAATTAGATTATATCACAACCACACTACCAGCCTCTGGTTACAAGCAGCCATGAAGACGATGCACAAACACATCAAACAGAGGGTGTTATTGGGCACTATGGTCACAGTCACAGGAAGATCGCTAAATAAGCCTGGGCCACCATACCTTTGACACCTGCATTTTCAGATTTCTCTTCCCTGCATAAAAATCCTTAACTTACAGGACAGACCCATAATCAATACTGTGAGTATTAAAAACAAAACAAAAATCAGAAATCATCATTACAGGAGATAGCTTTTATAGAAACCAGTCATTCTTGATATAAAAGTTAAAAGACAAACAAATGCAGTTTTGTTCTTTTAAGTAAGTACAGACTATTTTCAAAATAAGGTTTTGAGGGTTTTCTCCTCCTTAGGATGGCTCTTGAAATCCTAAAAGAATTCTGTATTCCCAGTTCCATAGATTAGTTCTCTAAGTTTTTTTTCTTCTAAAAATGTACATTTTTTTTTTATAAAGTCCTGTTTTCACGTGTGTGTCTTGAAACTCCTTTTGTGAGCATGGCACTTCCACGCACAAAGTGCTTTACTTTGTTTGTTCCGGGTTTTTTTCCTTTTCTTGCCTTAAAATTGTTAGTGGTAGATTGTTATGTTAATCAAAATTCACATGATAAAAGTTCCAGTACTTTCAAAATACCACAACTCTAGCTTAAAAAAAGACTAAAATCACGTCAGGGACATTCTTATTCATGGAGATAGAGAAGGACTGACAAATGCCTGGCTTGCCCTTATTTGAATATTAAACAGAAATAACTACTTGGAACATAAGCACAACATAAGTAAATGATACATACACAAGAAAGAAAAACACAGAAGGTTGGGTTTTTAAAATCTTTAATCAGACTTCTGTTGATCTAAGAGCACAAAATAATTTGTGCTTTTATTTTTTTTTTTTTAAAGATTTTATTTATTTATCAGAGAGAGAGAGTGAGCACAGGCAGACAGAATGGCAGACAGAGGCAGAGGGAGAAGCAGGCTCCCTGACGAGCAAGGAGCCTGATGTGGGACTCGATCCCAGGACGCTGGGATCATGACCCGAGCCGAAGGCAGCTGCTTAACAAACTGAGCCACCCAGGAGTCCCTAATTTGTGCTTTTAAATGAGGGAATCTATTAGTAGTACTTTGGTCTTCATTTTAGTGTCTTAAAAAGAAAAAAAAAGCAAAAGGAATGCTAACATTTCTAAAAATATCCATCTGAATCTATAAAATGTAAATTTGAGGGTTAGGAATTAAAAACTGATTTTAGATAAAAATGTACCATTAGTGTCAGATGAAAACTAGCTGCCTTTATCACAAAAATAAATTTAAAAATCTTACCTTTTGGAATAGGTGGCAAAGGATCCTCATAAAAAATCTTTTCAACTAATTCTGAAAAAGTTTCTGAGAAGAATGGAGGTTTTCCTGAAACCACAAGAAAAACTGCAAAATTAGACAATATTTTGCTATCCCTAATAATTCTAAATCTGAACTACAGATATTTTAGGATTATATAATTGATAGGAAAAAATACAGAGCAAGAACTACTTACTGAATGCTTAGTACAGACCAGGCACACTGTATATTTTTATATTTCTATAAGTCAAAACCTATCAGCCTAACAAATATGCTGATTCATTTATGGATCATTGCCATGATCCCAGGGCTGCATGGGCCACTGGACACATCTGAATAATTCACAGGCACAAGGTACCTTACAACTTCTAATAATTATAATAATCTAATAATCTAGTAAGTAGGCACATTTTTCCAAATGATTATCATGAAAAACACCTATACCTCAGAAGTTCCTTAACGTATTATGTTAAAGGTTCCAGATGTATGCGTAGACACCAAGAATACAGGAGGAATACAGAGAAAAGCAAGCTAAAACCAGTTATATAAAAATTTGATGGGATGCCTGAGTGGCTCAGTGGGTTAAGCCACTGCCTTTGGCTCAGGTCATGATCCTAGGGTCCTGGGACTGAGTCCCGAATCAGGGGAGGGGGGGGTCCTGCTTCTCTCTCTGCCTCTGCCTGCCTCTTTGGCTCCTTGTGCGCTCTGACAAATAAATAAATAAAATCTTTAAAAAAAAATGTTTTTGGAAAAGCCAGGTTTTTTTTCCCATCTTCCAGGTAAAATTGCTGCAACCTACAGACTTCATCCTTTTGTGTGTGCCCAGCTTCAATTTTAAAATGAACCAGAAAGTAATCACCTGAAAACATTTCATAAAGCAGGCAGCCCAAAGACCAGAGGTCACTGGTGATGGAGAAGTCAGCACCCCTTAAAATTTCTGGCGCTGTATATGTAAGAGATCCTAGAAGTATAAAAAACAAGTTAGGCATTTGTATCAATCCCCAAAACAAATCTACCTCCCTAGGCCTTCCTGTGTATTCCACATCTTTTAATGGTTTCTAATTTTAAGGTTTCATTTACAAGGATACATAAGAACACAAAGAGGTTTCAAAAACCCACTTGAGTTAGAGGTATGGCACAATACTATTGCATCTTCAGTATATTCTTTTTTTTTTAAGGTAAAAATTTAAATAATCAAAAGAACCTTTGATTATAATATTTTCATTAGAACAGGCTAAATTATATAGCAAGAACACCCCAAATTCCCACTGGCTTACCAACAAGGGTTTATTTATTACTCCCAATGTCCACCAACACGTCCACCACAGGTCAGCCCAGGGGCCCTGACCCTCAGAATCACTCCAAGAGCCAGGCTGACAGAGACACCATCTCAACACAGGCTTCCATCATCACCAAGATGAGGGAAAGAACATGGCAAACTGCACACTGGCTCTGAAAATGCCCACCTCAGAGTAACTCCCATCACTTCTGCTCACACTTCCTAAACTTTGGCAGGGAGAAGATGCAATCCAGGGGAACAGGCAATGTTTAGTGAGAAACACTAAGGTATGCCACATAGACTTTATACAAGTTTAATATTACAAAGAAGTGGGGCACCTGGGTGGCTCAGTGGGTTAAAGCCTCTGCCTTCAGCTCAGGTCATAATCCCAGGGTCCTGGGATCGAGCCCCGCATCAGGCTCTCTGCTCAATGAGGAGCTTGCTTCTCCCCCACTCTCTGCCTGCCTCTCTGCCTACTTGCGATCTCTGTCAAATAAATAAAATCTTTAAAAAGAAAAATTACAAATAAGTAGCATTGAGTTAGCAAGTTCCCTTATTCACTGATGAGAAACTGAAGCCTAGAGGGTCCCCTAACATCTCTTAAGTCACATGGTTGAGAGGTTGCAGAACACCCACCAGAATTCCACCGAAAACCCGCCCATCTTCCAATGAGAAAGTTCTTTCCACGAAGCGAGTCATCACCACTCACTGGTGAGTGAGTATATTCCACTGAGGTAAATCTTCCAGCGAACAGTATCCCCAGGGCCCATTACAGCCAGGGCTGCAGTCTCAAGTGGCCTCAGTGTTTAAAGCTCTCCTAGGTGACATTTTTGCTATGCCATCACATTTCATCCATACATTCACTCACACAGCACACACTTACGGAAGGCCTATTTGCCCTTACTATGCCAGGTCCTGAGAAAGCAAGCATAAATAAGACCCCCAAGATGCCCAGGCACATCATTAGTAGGTGTTGAAGGTGAATGTCAGTCTTCCCTGATTAGAATGCTAGTTTAGTTAGGCCTGGGGGTTTTGCCTGTTTGTTCCCTTTCGTATCTCCAGTGTCTAGGACATGTCTAAATTTCTGTTGATTTATGCACTTTCTTCTTCCCTCGACATTGAGTTAATAAACATACTAATGAACAAATGAAGTCCCTACCAACATAACTGCGTGGGAAGAAAATGATTACGTGTGTTAAGTTTGACAACAGATTTACACATGGAACATTACAAAAGAGGGGCGCCTGATGGCTCTGTCAGTTAAGCTCCAACTCTTGATTTTGGCTCATGTCATGATCTCAGGCTTGTGAGACTGAGTCCCACATCAGCTCTGCAGTTGGCATGGAGCCTGCTTGGATTCTCTCTCTCCCTCTCCTTCTCCCCTTCCTGCCCCCAGCTCCACTCGCACACTCCTTCTCTCTCTAAAAACAGTATTACAAAAGGTATCACTTCACAATCCCCCCTCAAGTACAACTCTTAACACTCCAGGCCCCAACTCACTAGCAAAACCACCTCCCAAAAATGCACCCTAACAATCTCCCTTAATTTCAGAATATCAGCTACTCATCAATGCTGAAAAAATATCTACTTAGCCTATAGTGTGTGGCAGGCACTGTTTTAAGTACTTAGGATACAGAAGGAAGCAGGACAAAATAGCCATCCCCATGTTCAATGAGTGGTGACATAGAAAGCCAAGGATAGAATACAAGCTTTGTTAGAGATTCCCTGTACTTTACACAGTATTGGACCTATGCGAAAACCTTTGGGCTATGGACAAAGCCATTCCCATACCCAGATTTCTACTGTTATTTTCAATACATTAATTTGACTGGCAAAAACACAAAGTCGACATTATCTCCTAAACACATGACTTGGGCAGTATTCTGATCTGTAAGCTTTCCACATACCTTTGGCTCTACTTTTTACAGTTTTCTTCAGTACATTTTCCCCACTATCACCTCCGCCTTCTTCTGCTGCCACCAAAGCAAAGAACTCATCCAAATTTTCACCTTCTACTTTGGCCAAGCAAAAATTACTAAACTTCAATGTGCCAGGCCCTTCCAAGAGTATCTATGAAGACGAGAAAATAAAGGTGTTCAGAAACCAGTCCCATTTGCACTCCCCTTCAGTCCCTCTTCAAATCCCGCTGAAGATCTTGGAGCACTGGCCTTCTTGCTTCATCCTACTCAAAAAATGAAAGGCATATAAATTTTTAAAAGCGGCTAAAGAAAAAAAATGCAATATTTTAATAATAGGATCAAATATTAAACTGCCCATGCTCAGATGTATACAATGAACACATCATAACCACAGAGGGAAACCACATGCCTTTGGGAAAGATAAAGAACAGTGTATACAGAACAATTCATCCTCGCCAATCCTCCATCACAGCTGTAGGAGGATTTGAAAACCTACTTCTCCAAGGTGTTGTTTACTCACAGGCTCAAAACTAGCATTTTGAAGTTAGAGTCCACCACTCCAGTTCCGACTAGAGAATTTACTTAACCTATCTAAATTTCAGTCTCCTCACCTGTAATTATATTCTCATATGGAGGGCTTACAATAATAATGTTTAACAATATTCAACTTTGTATTTCATTATATACACCTTCACAAAGCAGCAACTCAAACCAGTAATAAGTACAATACCTAAGAATATGTACTTATAAATAATAGATGCCATTGATTGAAAACACCAGCAAGTGTCCTAGAAGCTTAACCTAAATATAGTATGGAATCCATCTCCAGATCACAGACAAGGAAGCCAATGCAGAGAGAACGGTAAACTTGCCCAGGGTCACACAACTTCTAAATGTCAGTGTCACCTATGATTCTAGAACTAAGCAGGTTTCATGCCTCTACCACACTGAAGCACATTTAGTTATGGGTCATTAATTTTTACCAAAGAAGAAGCTTTTGACCCATAATGTCACTAATCAAATAGCAAAGCCAAAAAGGTCATTATCAAGCTAAAATAATGGCTCATAATCATATATCATAATTTAAGAGCTTAGCATCCTAGTTTATAGAGATACTGAGTTCATCATTCACAATATACCTTAGCAGCAGTAACATTTACTCAAAGGACTCAGAGGAGAGTTCCCATTCTAAAAGGTACCTCAAGGGGCACCTGGGCGGCTCAGTGGGTTAAAGCCTCTGCCTTCAGCTTAGTTCATGATCTCAGGGTCCTGGGTTTGAGCCCCATATCAGGCTCTCTGCTTGGTGGGGATCCCCCCGCCCCTGCCCGCCTCTCTGCCTACTTGTGAGCTCTGTCAAATAAATAAAATCTTAAAAAAATAATAATAAAAATAATAAATAAATAAAAGCTACTTCAATAGGTAACTAAAATATGGCACCATGTTTTTAATTTTAAAAAATATTAATTCAAGGGGCTCCTGGGTGGCTCAGTCAGTTGGGCTTCAACTCTTGGTTTTGTCTTGGGTCATGATCCCAGGTAAGGGGATTGGCTCCACGCTCAGCACGGAGTTGGCTGGACATTCTCTCTCCCTCTCCCTCTGCCCCTTCTTTTAAGATTTTTTTTAATTTATTTTTTATATATATTTTATTTTTTTTAAGATTTTATTTATTTATTTGGCAGACAGAGATCACAAGTAGGCAGAGAAGCAGGCGGGGGGGGGGGGGGGGAAACAGACTCCCTGCTGAGCAGAGAGCCAGAAGTGGGGCTCCACCCCAAGACCCTAGGATCATGACCTGAGCCAAAGGCAGAGGCTTCAACCCACTGAGCCACCCAGGTGCCCCATCCCTCTGCCCCTTCTTGATAGCGCTCACTCTAGCTCTAAAATAAATAAAATCTCTAAAAGAAAACAAATTAACTCAATTTCAAGATGGTCTGTATTTTACCTAAATTTTATCTAAAAATAAAAACACCCCGGGGAAAGCACTATAACTTAAGACAGTAGGAGTTAGGAAATGAAAATTTTCATAAATTACCTTGCCAGGAGAAAGGTCACAAAAGAGAATGCCAAGTTGATGAAGATGATATAATCCAGTAATGAGGTCAACACCAAATTCTCTAACAACATCTTCTGGGAGGTTTTCATCTTGAGCAATAACCATTTCCAAAGAACCACCTGCAAGTTGATTAAAAATCACCCATTTTAACCCACCAACATAACACAGTGTCTCCAGGAGCTCCCACGATGGGTGATGATACTGAGCCTTAAAAAAATAAATCAGTACACATGGACAGCCTGGCAGGGGAAATGCACATATGGATGAACACAGTGGTCCAAGCACTGAAGAGGAATTTCTGTCCGTACTCCAGAGACAGCTTCCAGAGACTTACTGCTCAGGATGGGAAGCTAATCAGTAAGCAAGCAGGAGGGATGCAGGGAGAATCCTTCTGGTGTTATGATTTCTAACTCATCCCTTGGGCATTGAACAGCTACAAAAACTAGTGGTAAATATTAATTCAAATTGTGCATTTAAAACACATCATGCAAAGTATAGCCACATTTACTCCTATACAAAGTTAACCATTTTCTACAAAGTCTGCATGGCAGAAAAAAGGTCTTTCCTTAACAGAAAATCACAACCCTTTGAGTACATCATTGAGGAAATAAAACAAAGGCAGACACACTGAATTCTATTCCTATACTCTACCAAGGTCCTGTTCACATTTCTACCATCTAAGTGCCAGGAACAAACTTTTTTTTAAAGCATCAAGGTTCCAACAGGAGCCAAGATCAGAGGAATATATATAACCCTGCACATAATGTTCTCTCCCCAGAGCACTCTTTTCTTTTTGACAATTGTATATCCCAGGCAGCTATCTAACTTGGGCTCAAATAAAACTCTTCTCCTTTCTCTTAAGAAAAACAGAAAAAAGAGAAGAAAGAAAAGAGAAAAGAGAAGAAATAAGAGAAAAAAGGAGAGAAGAGGAAAAAAAGAAAGAAGAAAAGAAAGAAGAGAGAGAAAAAAAAGAAAAAAGAAGAGAAGGAAAAAAAGAGAAGAAAGAAGAGGAGAGAAGAAAAAAGAAAAGAGGAGAAGGGGGAGGAGGGGCAGGACAGAGGAGGGGGCAGGACAGAGGAGGGTTGGGGGAGAAAAAAGTCTTGGGGAGAAGGGGGAGGAGAGAGAAAATATCCTGGGGCGCCTGATGGCATTGGACTCTTGATTTCAGATCAGGTCATGATCTCAGGGTCATGAGATGCAGCCCGGTCAGGCTCTGTGCTGGGCATGGAGTCTGCTTAAGATTCTCTCCCTTTCTCCCTCTGCCCCACCCCAACCCCCAATGCCCCCCCCCCTCCGGGGCCTGCACACACTCTTGGGGGAAAAAAAAAAAAAAGCCTTAGATGTCATCTGAAAGTTCAGTCAGAACACTATGAAGGTAGATTTTTTGAAGCTGATTTTTCAGTGGGTGAGGAACCACTCCATACACCGGCATAAAGTAGTAAAGCTATGAAGATGGTCCGGGAGCAGAAATAACAGCTGAAGCAAGAAGGAACACAGGGAAAGTCTGCTGATCACCTCAAGAGTGTGTTCAACTGTGCAAGCATTTAAACCATAGTCCTTTCCTATTATTTTGGAAAAAATAAAATGCAAGAATTATTCCAAATAACCTCTTTCATGATTCAGTTTTATAAATTTGAATTGCCAATATAATGGGTAAGACCCATAAAACTAGAAATTCTATCTTAATATTTAGTGATTCTTTATTATCAATGTATAAACAGAAGTATGCCAACAGTGGTACTTTTTCCCTGAAGACAGTGAAACTAAAAGCCCAGAAAAAATCAATATAGTCAGTCAGTTTTCTCCCTACATACAGTCACAGAAAGTTGTATAAAGCAAGAGCTATAAAAGTTATCTCTAATCGGGACGCCTGGGTGGCTCGGGTGGTTAAGCAGCTGCCTTCGGCTCAGGTCATGATCCCAGCGCCCTGGGATCGAGTCCCATATCGGGCTCCTTGCTCAGCAGGGAGCCTGCTTCTCCCTCTGCCTCTGCCTGCCTCTCTGTCTGCCTGTGCTCACTCGCTCTCTCCCCCTCTATCTCTGACAAATAAATAAATAAAATAAAAAAAAAAAAGTTATCTCTAATCATTGTTAAGGGGTAGTATTTGTTGGTTCATCTTTCACTTATTCACATACCTTAAGTTTTTATAAACAGCAAGTATTCTCTTCATAAACAAAAAGATGATCACTTTATAAACTAATGAGCTAACTAATAGCTCCTTGAACTAAAATACTTGGTTTTTATTGAATAAGAAAACTTGCTTGATAAGTTCATCACTAAAAAATATTTCTAAATTTTTATATAGGCGATGTAGTAGTATTTTATACCAAAATAAAGTTAAGCCCAAATTGAATTTTACTGTCTCCCTCTCAGCAGACATCTTTGCTCTTTATTCTCCCCTAGTAACCAAACATACGTGCAAGCGAACACAGTCAATAGTATCAAGTGCTTCTATTTGCAATACAAAAGGAAAATAACAAAACCTGCATATGTTTTTTCACAATTACATAGGTGGAAATATTTGTAGCACTTCCTACACACACTTACCTGTGCAGAGTTCCACCACTAGCCAGAGATGATTGCTGGTTTCATACCATTCATGAAAAGTTACAATGTTTTTGTGTTTAATTTCATGGGTGAGACGGACCTATAAAAATACAGCATTCACAAACACACATAAAAAAAGAAAATGCTCAATTTTCTCATATTAATCCTCACATCTGTTAAGAAACACCTAAATACACAATTGGGAAGTGGGCAACAAGATAGCAGAATTTGGTGGAATCAAACTTAAAATGATGGCTCTTAAGGCTGGTGATGTGGAAAAATGCTAATTTAATGTACAGTCTTAAAAAAAAAGAAAACTTTTGCAATATAGTTTTGTGTATTTATGTAAACACTACATTGCAAAAGAAATGTTCATAGGAAAAGGACCAAAAAGAATACATCAAAATAGCTTTTCTGAGTAGAACTGGTAATTTCTACTTTTTTCTATTTTCTACATTACATACACACTACTTTTATAATTAGGAAAGAAATAACTTTCAAGGAAGAAAAGCACCTTTACTAAGTAACAATAACCTCAAGTCTCAATAACACAATAGTTAAATTATATAGCAAGTGAAAAATTATTAGCCCAACTTCAAAATGTTTAATTTTATATCATAAAAAAAGACAGCATAATAATTTAAGTGAAAAAAGCAAGAAACAAAATTATGCATTATCAGGATTCAAATTTTTTTTTAAACTCATAGTAAACAACAGTAGAACCAATCAACCAAAACAAAACAGGGACTACCTCAGGTGACAGCACAATGCAGCTCTTTCTTTTCCCCACCTCTTCTACCCATTCTTCTGGATTGTCCAAGTTTTCTATAATAATGATACATTACTTTTTAAATATTTAGAAGAATCCTTAAAGGATTCTACAATTTTATTCTTAAAAATACCCTTAGTGGGGACGCCTGGGTGGCTCAGTGGGTTAAGCCTCTGCCTTTCACTCAGGTCATGATCCCAGAGTCCTGGGATCCATCCCCGCAACAGGCTCTCTGCTCAGCAGGGAGCCTGCTTCCTCCTCTCTCTCTGCCTGCCTCTCTGCCTACTTGTGATCTCTGTCAAACAAATAAATAAAATCTTTAAAA
>NC_081558.1:70252832-70257246 GCF_022355385.1 Mustela nigripes
ATATATATATATATATATATATATATATATATCTCCTTAGTGAGTCCCAGTGTAAATTCACTTGGATTATTAAAAGAATCATTACAGTGAGCCCACTGATCTTAAAATGTTCATTTCCATTATATCATGAGAATTCCTGTGCACCAAAAACAAGAGTGAATTGAAAACTCAACAAAGATGCAAGAACCTGTCAGTTAAAAAAAATACTAACTTGCCTCAGGGATTTTTGTTTTTTCCCTTCAAAATCCCTAGAAGTATGGAAACTAAAACCATAAAAATATGTGCTCTATTAACAAACCATCCAGACTCCAAATTCGTGATCCAAGTGCTTTGAATCCTCGTCCTCTGATCTCCTTACACACACACACACACACACACACACACACACTCTCTCTCTCTCTCTCTCTCTATTGTCACTCAGACTCAACACAGGCTAATGGACCCATTGATTTACAGAAATACAGAGCTCCCAGTTTTAAAAATGGATAAGTGGTACACTTTAGGAACAGTGGGTGGGCTCGTATTCTAACACAAAGAAAGGGAAATGAATCCACATAATTTAGAAGACAGATGAGGAGAAAAACAAAAATCAGAGTGACCAAGAGAATCTGAGGAGCACCTTATAATAAACTAATACAGGACCAGAAGAAAATGGGGAAGACACAGCGTGAGCATGTTTAAATGGATCTCCATTGATTCAGGCACTGGAAGGGGGAGGTCCTAATGACAAGTAAAGGAGGTATGGAAATTCCAACAGAAATCAGGCCACAGCCCAGCCTCCCGCGCTGCCTATCACTCAGTATATGTAAAAGTACCTACTCTTCCAGATACTGGTTCACCTCGGCACTCTCAATCTCGCAAACCACCCATCTGTTGAAATAATATATTCTTCTTGCTGGATTAATTAATAAAATGTCCTTTCCATGTGGATCCTATGACCTTTAAAGTTAGATCTGTAGCCCCCATTGTATTTCTATTGGACTGCATTGTTAGGTTTTGACCAAGAGCTGTAACGTCTCCAAAATCTTGCACACATCCTAGCTCGTGACTACTACCTATTGACTTTCCAGCTCACTCATGCTAGTACTCCAATTCTAGTTCAGTTTAGACGTCCACACTCTGCACAGACACAAGAAACTGAGGCAGACACAAGCCACACTGACTGATACAGCTTCAGTTCAGGATCTCCAATTTCAAGTGGCCCCAGCCAGTCTGTCTGCCAAGTGAGGATTCACATTTCTGCTTTCCTCTTGCCTAGAATGCCTTCCACCACCCCCTCAATTGAGGACTTAGCTTCTCAGTTCAGAGAAAACCTCATTAGAAGAGAAATTCCTTGTGTTCCCAGCACCAAATCTACAAACAAACCTGTATCATGTCCCATACATCTGTTTTCCCTCAACTATCCACACTCCTTAGAGAAACCAACACCTCCTTACACCCCTTAGAATAGCTACCTTCAAAACAAAAACAAAGAGTAACAAGTGTTGCCACCAAAGATGTGGAGAAATGGAATTCCTTGTACACTGTTGGGAGTGTAAAATGCTACAGCCTCTGTGGAAAAGTGTGTTAGTTGCTTAAAAAAAAAAAGTTAAACATAGGATTCCATTTTCTGAGTATATATCTAAAGGACTGAAAGCAGAATATGTCCTGAAGACATATATATACACCTATTTTCACAGCAGTATTCTTCACAATAGCCAAAAGGTAGAAGAACACAAGTGTCCATAGACAGGTAAATGGATAAGCAAAATGTGGTCTATATATACCGTAGAATATTGCAGTCTTATGAAAAAATCTTACACATGCTTCAACATGAATGAACCCTGAGGACACCACACTAAATGAAATAAGTTATAAAAGACAAAGGAGGTAGGATTCCATTTACATGAAGTACCATTCAAAGACAAAGTAGAATGGTGGTTGCCTGGGACTGGGGAAGGAAAAATGAGGAATTACTGTTTAAGGTGTATAGTTTCAGTTTTGCTAGGTGATGAGAGTTCTGGACCATCCAACAATCACACTCTGGGTATTTACCCAAAAGAGTTGAAACCTCATGTCCACACAAAAACCTGTATACAGATGTTTATAGCAGCTTTATTCACAATTGCAAACAATCAAGATGCCCTTCAATAGATGAACAAACTGGTACATCTATATGAGGTTTCTCAAAAGACATGAGCTGTCAGCTACAGACAGACACAGAAAACATTGCTAAGTTAAAGATGTCAGTCTGAAAAGGCTATACACTATACAATTCCAACTATATTACATTCTGGAAAAGGCAGAACTATAGACCTAATAAAAAGGTCAGTGGTTGCCCAAGGTTGGGGAGAAGGTGGAGGGATGACTAGGTGGAGCACAGTAGATTTTCAGGGCAGTGTAAGTATGATACTGTAATAATACATATTACATTTGTCCACCACTATGGAATGTACACCACCAAAAGTGCACCCTAATGTCAACTATGAAGTATAGATGATTATGCTGTATCAATGTGGATTCATCCATTGTAATATATGTGCCACTTCGGCAGGGATGCGGACAATGGAGAAGACTATGCATGCAGGACAACAGGGAGTAAGTGGAAAATCACTACACTTTTTGCTGTGACTCAAACTGCTCTTAAGAACTTAACTTTTTAGGGGCACCTGGATGGCTCAGTTGGTTAAGCATCCAACTCAATCTCAGCTCAGGTCTTGATCTCAGGGTCATGAGTTCAAGCCCCACACTGAGCTCCACCCTGGGCATGGAGCCTACTATTAAAAAAAAAAAAAAAAGTTTACTTAAAAAAAATGAGTTCTAGGGATGGTGTTGGTTATACAGCATAATGAATGTACTGAATATCACTAGCTATACACTTAAAAATGGTCAAAATGGTACATTTTTGATACGTGTATTTTACCACAATGGGGGGGGGGGGGGGCTAAATTTTGTCCAGGACCCTGGGCTATAAATTTTAAACCCAACTCACTCTTACCCACTGTCCTTCCTTTGGCAATCTTCATAAATCACATACTAAATGTATAAGTAAATATACTAATATAGAGTGTATTTTCCCTGACTCTTCCCAAAAAAATAACAAAGTTGGTAATTACCTAGGTATGTATACTAGTCATTATTCAGGTTTGGTGGCACTAAACAGATAGAAGGTCACCCATCCCGACTGAAAATATGGTATATGCTATAGTGAGTTCAATAGCTTTGGTTTGATGCTATTACCTCTCCTTGATAATAGCTCTGTGTTTTCCCAGGGGGAAGGAAACATATTTGACTTACTTACCCAATTGGTTATTTCAGGCCTTTTGTTCTTATCAGTACAAAGAATAGCTACAAAATTGATTGTTCCCTTCCGACGCCCTTTATAAACAACGGTGTTGCTTCCTCGGCCAATCTCCTCATACAGAATGAAGTTTTCCATCTCTGGGCTGACTTCTCACCATTAGATAAAATAACAGCCTAATGGCATCTCTAGTTCCTAAAAGGTAAACAAAAACCTTTATAAATGCAAGCTGGTTACATATTTAATTAGCCTAGGATACTTAATATGTAAACCTAATAATAAACTCAGAAAATTCACCTACAAATGTTAGATACTAGTGTCTCTTTGTAGGGTGAAGAAAAAAATAAGCTAAGGGGAAAACAAAAAAATTCACAAATTCCTTCAACAAGATCTCAACAAAAGTGATGAAAATGACAAAAAGAGGGATGAATGAGATACCAGTCAATGTATCTTGATACTTTTCTTAGGCTCTTGTTACAAAGGCAGGCACAATGTGTCAACATCTGTATAGAATGTGCCAATATATGACCCACCTAAACCTCAAATTGTGAGATACAAATTAGACAATGTATGTTAAAATGCTTTATATGTAATGATATTTACATCTAATCCACAAAGATTCTAAGAGTCAATCCAAATACTATTTGAAGTCAGCTGTTACTAAACTAAAGGGTCCTCTTCCCACATTCAGCTTGCTGCCTCCGTTTGTAAATCAAGTTTTAACTGGAACCAAGCCACACCCATTTACTTGTAGATTGTCTAAGGCTCCTTTTAGGCTACAATTGCAGAACTGTGACAGAATAATGGCCTACACACATTTTAAATACCTCCTATCTAGCCCTTTACAGAAAAAGTTCACTAACTCCTTTTTTAAATTTAAACAAAAAAAAAAAAATTTTTTTTTTAACCAACCACTTCATCATCTAGGATATAAGCAGTTAAGAGAGTTCATTTTCTTGGCCAATTTGTCCTAATTTTCCTGACTGAACAGGAATTGATATAGTCTTGTTTTATTTTATTTACAATTTTATTTTTTAGAATTTCTTTATTTAGAATTTCTTTATTTAGAATTTCCTTATTTAGAATTTCCTTATTTAGAATTTCCTTATTTAGAATTTCCTTATTTAGAATTTC
>NC_081558.1:70257256-70306560 GCF_022355385.1 Mustela nigripes
TTTATTTAGAATTTCTTTATTTAGAATTTCTTTATTTAGAATTAAAGCACATCAGTGGATTCAGCATCTTGAACAATACATTTACAGTATAATCGAAGTATTAACTTGATCCACAAAACCAATTTTAAATTGGTATCTCTTTGAAAGGATTTCATATGGTAGACTACAGAAAAGTTTCCAGAAATTATCCAGTAAGCTGTAAGAAATTCTTTAAAAGCAGCTGTTTATACATTGCATCCAGTAAGTCAGAACCTATAGCAAAACTCTTTGAAAAAGAATGTAAAAGAAAGGGGCGCCTGGGTGGCTCAGTGGGTTAGGCCTCTGCCTTCGGCTAAGGTCATGATCCCAGGACCCTGGGATCTAGCCCCACATCGGGCTCTCTGCTCAGCAGGGAGCCTGCTTCCCTCTCTCTCTCTCTGCATGCCTCTCCATCTACTTGTGATTTCTCTCTGTCAAATAAATAAATAAATAAAATCTTAAAAAAAAAAAAAAAAAGAATGTAAAAGAAGTTAATGAGTATGGCATTTCTTTTTGGGCAGATGAAAATGTTCTGGAATTAGTATTAATGGTTGTACAACTTTGTGAATAATCCCTGAATCAGGGTGCCTAGGTGGCTCAGTAGGTTAAGTATCTGCCTTGGGTGCAGGTCAGGATCTTGGGGTCCTGGGATTAAGCCCCTAGTGCTCCCTACTTAGTGTAGAGTCGGCTTCTCCCTCTCCCTCTGCCCTCCCATCCCCACTCTCTCGTTCTCTCCCCCAATAAATACAATCTTAAAAAAAAAAAAAAAAATCACTGGGGGCACCAAGATGGCTCAGATGGTTGGGCCTTTGCCTTCAGCTCAAATCATGATCCCAGAGTGCTGGGATCAAGCCCCACATTAGGCTCCCTGTTCTGCAGGGTGCCTGCTTCCCCCTCTCCCTCTGCCTGCTTGTGCTCTAACAAATAAATAAAATCTTTTTTTAAAAAAATCACTGAATTGTACATTTTAAAAGGGGTTAACTGTATAGTATCTACGTATCTCAATTTGGTGTTGATATAATTGACATGTACTTTAAGTTTAAAGTGTACAATGTGATTTGATCCATTTATATATAAGAATATGATCACTACCATAACAGTAGTTAATAGCTCTACATGTCACATAATTATCATTTTTTTGTGGTAGGAACATGTAAGATCTATTTTTGTAGTGACTTTGAAGTACATAATACTTTATTGTTTAGTATAATCACTATGCTGTATACCAGATCTTCAGAATGTATTCTCTGCTGTAAGCCATACCACAACAGGTATGACCTACATACCTAAGAGCTAGATTTGGCCAACAGGCAGCAGTTTGTCTTATCCTGGCATAGGGAACCAGTAATCTAACAATCTAGGAATAACTAATTTTATGATTCAATTTTCCAAAGAAATTAAAATTTACTGCAAAATGGGAAAAAATCTATAAAGTGTACAGTCTAGTAATTACATTTAGTTATTTGGATTACAAACCTGGTCTCTATGTCAAATCAGAAGAACTCATACTATTGAGAGCAAAATTCTTTAAATTTTAAGTAGAAAAGATGTAGAAGAAATTCAAATTTAAATCAAATGAAAATCCAAAAGTGGCACAGGTAGTATCTATTTATTTTATTTTAACAAGCACTTTTACTAAGTTCTATGCTCCTCTCTTCCTAAAACCCATTCATTAAAAACCAATGCTGATGGGGTGCCTGGGTCACTCAGTGGGTTAAAGCCTCTGCTTTCAGCTCAGGTCACGATCCCGGGGTCTCTGCTTCGGCGGGGAGCCTGCTTCCTCCCCTCTCTCTGTCTGCATCTCTCCTACTTGTGAGCTCTGTCAAATAAGTAAATAAAATCTTAAAAAAAAAAAAAAAAAAAAAAAAACCACAGTGCTGACTCATGACCCACCAAAATTCAGCCCAGACAAGAGTAATTTTGTGGCAACAGGTCAACATTACAAAGTATGTAATATAACCAAAGTAAGATTAAAATGACAATATGTTAAGATGGAAAAGCCATTTAGCCAGAAAAAAATAACCAGACCTTTAACATTTACTTAAATGTTCGCAAATTGGCTACATTAGGATACAGCAGGATAAGGTGTTGAAGTAAGTTTTTATGTAAGACAAAGAATTCATTCTTTGAAAATAAGGTTTTAAGCCACAAGGGAAAAAAAATGAAATCTTCAAGTTTTGAACTTGCTTCAGGCCAAATTATTTTCTTCAATCTTTTACTGAGTAGTGATATCTGGGCAGACCACATAGCCTGAAATTAATGAAATTCACCAATTACAAAGTCTGGCTTAGGTAAGAGAGGTTTACTATGGGAACATTTCCCCTCCCTGAGGCTCAGTTTCCTTAAAGTAAAATAGGAATTGGATCAGATGATTTTCTAAGTTTTGTTTCAAGTTTGAAATTCCAGGCTTTTAGAGTCTTTTTGGCTCACTCCAAGGCCATTCTCACTTAGACTTCCTAATAAGAGTTTTTAAAAATATGTAACCTCTTAAATTGTAAAATAAAACACAAATACAGAAAACTCCACAAAATAAATGTATAGTTTAATGATTATAAGAGGGACATCCTTGCGATCACCACCCAGGTGAAGAACATCACTTGGCCTGCTACTCCCGAAGTCCCTTCCTGAGCCTATGGCAATCACAACTCTTCATCCTTTCCAAAGGCAATCATTTTCCCGAGTTTCAGTTATCACTTCCTCGCGCTTGTTTTTGTTCTCACCGAGTGTGCATTTCCAGACACCACCATTTAGCCTTCCCAATTTTTCTAAAGGTGTGGCGTGTCTTTTAAGACTCTCAACCTACAAGCTCACCAAGGTATTACCAGAGAAGCCAGAAATCAGAACGAATCACACATAGGACCAAATGAGGCATTTAAGATTCAGTGGCTGGGCTTACAGGCAACAACTCTGAAACTAACCAGGTGCTAGAGGCAGGCACGCAGATGAAGACCGGAACCCTCCCTTAACTCTACCTTCAGGCCATTAACTCCTCAACTAGCCGTTTGCCCCCGCCCAAACCTATTGAATCAGAAACTGTGGAAGCAAAGCCCAACCACCTGTGGTTTCACTCACCCCCCGGAAGCACGCTCAACTTCCCTAACCACAGACGAAAACAACCTTTTTGGAGGGCGTAAAAGGTGGCAGGCGCTATGCCCAAGCGTTGAACAGGTGCGCCTCCTTGACAGGCTTAATTAACTACAGGCTCTAAGCTTAGCCTGATCTCGAAAGCGCGGGTGCTCAATCACTATGTAAACACCCCTCACTCCAAGAAGCTCACAGCCAGCGAACTGGTTCACTCTCTTTCTCTCCACGTCCACCGACATCTGGAAGCACGGCCGGCTTAGAATTCGGGAAGCGCCGCCAAGGTTTAAGGGGAAAAACTCCGCATCTGGGACGTCCGTAAAGCTCATCTCCCGAACCCTACAGCCCCGAATCCCCCTTGCACCTAAGTCCTCGAGAAGGTGTCCCATGTACCCGGAACCAAAGCCTCGAGAAAACTGTTTCAGGTTTTTAGTTTAACTCGGTAACAAGGCAGAGTCCAAAGAAAGAAGACACCGGAGACACAGGGTTCACGGAGAAAGGGTAGGTGAATGGCGCCCCTCCAGGCCTGTAGTGTACCCCGCACCCTCAGCAAGACACAAACCCAAATTCGTAAACTCTAAAACTGCCACTGCTTCTCACCAGAACGATCGATGAGGAAAAGCCGCCGACGCAATGGAAGGCTCCCGCCAAGGCCCGCTTCTGGGGTTCTAATCCTTCAAGGCAAGTCCACTGGGCAAGGCCCGGGGTGAAGCAAGAGAGCAAAGTGGAACACGCAAGCGCAGTTTTAGGTAATGCGTGTCTTACACCCCTCTGCGTTTGGATTCGCCCATCCCGTCTCCAGGGCAGCGCGCAGAACGCCGGAAGCAGCGCAGGGCGCTAACTGGCTGAGCAATTTGAGTTCCTATTGGCTAGGGCCCGGAAGTGGGGAGGCCGTGGCGAAGCGTCAGTCCAACCTAACTGCGTGCGGTGGTTGGGATTTGGGGCGGAAAGGAGACCTGCTTGGACTATAGATTCACGTTTGGAGGCTATGAAAGGTTGGGACCTTGTTATTTCTTCTTGCCCCACACTGTCCTCCTCTATCTTCTTCCATTCTGACACTTGCCGGAGCTCAGGGACGAAGCGACGCAGTCTGGGTAACAAATGTCTCAGAAAGAAGCGATTGTCTCTGGTCCCTCTCCCTTTAGAAGAAAATAGAAGACCAAAGAGAAAACCTTTCTTCTTGCACCTGAGAAAACAGACCGTATCCTCCATCTCGAGTTGATTGCATATGGCTTTTAAAATTCCACGTCTTCAAATTCCAGCCACGAGACACGTGAACACAAGCCCCCCTCTTCCCTCCGTCAAGTTAGGCCAGTGGTTCTCAAACTTTGGCATCAGAATCGCCTGGAACGCTTGTTGAAACACGTTTCTGGGCCCCATACACAGAACACCTGATTCTGTGCCTCTGGATGAGGTCCAAAATGTTGCAGTTCTATCAAGTTTTACCAGATGACGTGGATGTTGCTGTCTTACAGGAGCCACACTTTGCAAAACTGGATGTGGAGGAGCTGTTCAGCTCTTTGATCTCAGGTGAATCGCCGCTCTTCTTTGACTTAAAACCCTTCGTACTCTCTCAGGAATCTTTCTCAGCGCTTCTGCTTTCAAGATAGAACTTGGAAGTACTTTCTAAACGACAAGAGCTAAAGGCTGAAAGCAGTGGAGAATGAAGAATGCCTTCTGAACCCTGAGGCTTTTTCTACCCACAATGATGGCAGCAGCTAGTGTTCTAATCTTTGGTGAAAAAAACTGGCAAAGTTGGGGGAAGAGATTTGCCAAATACCTGGCAGAAGAGAAGGTCTCCCAATAAAAGAGCTATGTTAATGCTTTATTTCTATCAAACCAAGTTCGCTAATCAATAACCCCCAAAATGTGCGATAGACACTGAATGAGCCTTTTAATGCCTTAGTCTTGCATGTGTATATGTAGCCGCAAATATCAAGATACATGAGGAAAGACCCTAATATGAAAGAGATTAAAATAAGCAAACCAATAAAACAAAAACAAGGCAGAAACCAGGCTAAAACTTCCAAGTTATTAATATCATTATAGATGTGAAATATATAGCATCTGTAGTTTGCATTCTCTTTTGTTTTTCTTTAATGCAAGAGATTTAAGAGTTGGGCCTTTGTTTGCTTTGTTACTAGATGAATTTTGCTCTTCTTGTTGGCCTGCATATATTTGGTTTGGGGAAGCGACTGAAATTTCCTTTGTGGTCTAATAAATTACTAATATTTTTAAATGTTCCACAGGAGTTTGGAAAGAATATCTGTTTCTTATTTGTTGTGTTTAGAATTTCATATGCATATTTTCAAGGTTATTAACTGACATGTTCTAATCTTTCAAACCTCTTTAAGTTTCTTTATCCTGATTGCTCTGCCACTTACTGAGAAAGGTGTTTTGAAGTTACTCATTATGATTGGGGATTTGGCAATTACTTGTTTTGGGGTTTAGTTCAAGGACAGTGAGCTTAAAAAATAACAACAAAATTATCCCAGTGGAAATAAATAGAAGTAAAACACTATTAAAGATTTAAAAAAAGAAATAAAGGGGCGCCTGGGTGGCTCCTTTAGGAGGGTAGACGATTAAACAGTTAGAAGGTTAAACAACTGCCTTCACTCAGGTCATGATCCCGGAGTACCAGGATCGATTGCCGCATCGGATTCCCAGCTCCACGGGGAGTCTGCTTCTCTTCTCTCATGCTCTCTTTCACTGTATCTCTCTCTCAAATAGATAGATAAATAAAATCTTTCTCTTTAGGATTTTATTTATTTATTTGACAGAGAGAAAGATCACAAATAGGCAGAGAGACAGGCAGAGAGAGAGGGGGAAGCAGGCTCACCTTTGAGCAGAGAACCCGATGTGGGGCTCAATCCCAGGATCCTGAGACCATGACCTGAGCTGAAGGCAGAGGCTTAACCCACTGAGCCACCCAGGTGTCCCAATGAAGCTTTTTTAAGAAACAGGAATGAATGAAACAGAAGGGGTGGAAATCCAACCAGGATATAAACGTAGAGGGCAGAAGATGGTTTTCATGGTTCTCTTTTGGGTTGTAATTTCCTCCAGAGAACTAGACACAGAAGCTGAATCTTGTCCCCTGTGGTATCCAGCTCTCCTTGTGATGTGCTCCATGCTCAGATTACCAGCTCAGGGGATGGACTGTCTGGGAGACACAAGCTCAAGTCTGAGAACCTCAAGACCAAAGTACCCCATTACTTGGTAGTACTTTGAAGGCTTGGGAGAAAGCATGATCATTCCGCTAGCACCGGCTTACTAGTGTAAATACTGAAAGAGCCAGGTGCCACCTTCCTCTTCAATGGGAGATTTTCAACCCTATAACACCCATAGTCTTTAAAATTTCTGGCCTCCTGAGATATCTTTTCCCTTTAATAACAAGAATTAATCACTCTAACATTTGTTACACATGCTCTGAAAACTCCAGTTTAGACTAGATTCCCAGAGAAATTACATTTTTTGGACACTTATTGCAACAAATACCTTGATGATTGCTTCCTTCTCCCCATCTTATCTCCAGGACATCCTAGTCACCTCTGACCCTGCTCCCCCTCATGTATCTGATGGTGCTTTTTTCTTCTTCCTTCCACAAAGCCCATGTTACTTTGCAAGACATTTTACCGATGGTGTGGTAAGAACAGAGGTTACAACACAGAAAGGACTTAAGAGTGAGTGTGAGACATAGTCATGAAAAGGGTGTTAGAAAGCAGGCACTTGCACACTGCTCGTGGGAGAGCAATTTGGCAATTTTATCAAAATAACAGATGCACATCCCCAATGGTCCAGCGGCTCTTCTAAAAATTGATCTAAATCATATATATGTGTGTATTTATACACACACATATACTTACATTTGAAAAATAATGTATGCAAAAAGTATTCAATGCAGCCTCATCTATTTTTTAAAAACTGATAACAATTCAAATGTCTATCAGAAAGATAATGATTAAATTAGAGATGAATTTGCTCTTTGTGTATTGATATGAAAATATCTCCAAAACTAGTTATTAAGGGGGAAAAGCAAGATGCATAACACTGAGCCTAATATACTCCCATTTATAAACCAAAAAAAAGGAGCAAAAGTACATGCAGATATTTGTTCATATATGCGGAGAATAGTTCCAACACCTCCTAAGGGAAGGACAAGAAGCCAGTGACTGCTGACTATTGAAAGGGGGACCTGGGTGGTTGCAGGACCAGCTAGAAGAGACACAATTTGTATGGTTCAAATTTGAAACCACATAACAAGGACTACCTATTCTACCCCTGCATCACATAATGTAAATGAATATATGTTTTTAAATGATATATAACATATGGATATGTTTTATATATACATTTATCCACAAATAGACAAAATGGAGTATGGTTCGTTGCCATACATTTATCCACAAATAGACAAAATG
Organism: Mustela nigripes; assembly: GCF_022355385.1. Taxonomy (NCBI): domain Eukaryota; kingdom Metazoa; phylum Chordata; class Mammalia; order Carnivora; family Mustelidae; genus Mustela; species Mustela nigripes. The sequence continues at coordinate 70,264,774 of NC_081558.1, forward strand.
GAGTGTGGTTCATTGCCATTCTGCAAGCCTCCCAGCTACGTACCACCCTCCTCTCTTAGTCTTACCCCAGAGCCCCTTTTTTCCTTCTCTCCTCTTCTACTCAGTTCAGGACTGACGTCCCTCTTTCTTTGTCCTCAGGGGAATATTGTCTCAGTCCCATCATCCTATCTGATGGAGCACCTGAGCTCCTTACCCATTCCTTATCTCCTTCGGACAGAACTGATCTAATCTTTCATCAGCAGGAAGGTTGTTACAGAGTTTCCCTAAACAGATGTTGACTGCTCCTGATTGCTACCTTTAGGTATCCAAAGAGTCTGTAGATTATTTGAACTCTGAGTTTTCTCTGAACAAATCTCAAGCCAAATTATTAAGCCAGCCTCTCTAAGAGTCTCTGAAAGGGGAAGGGCTGGTTCCCTTTCCTTTTTCCTGGTAACACTGAAAGAAAAGTTCTTATCCATCCATCTCTGCGAGCAGCTCTGATTTTTGGCCTGAGCATAAATTCACATGTGATAGGGTAGTGTCACAGGTTTAACATTTCGTTTGTGATTTGTAGAAAGTTATTTGTAAGCTTAGAAAGGCATTTCCCACACACACAAAAAAAGGCATTTCCCATGTGGAGATTAGCCATTCAAATATTTTCTGCATTTATTGTTTCAGCTTTTACATTGGATTATTTAGTCCAACTGGAATTTGTCTTGGGGAACATAGGGGAAGTAGTTCCTAACTTTATTTCACCTCAGAATAATTAACCAGTTATCCCAGCACTAACATCCTCCCTTTCCTCAGGCACTTGTGATGCCTTCTTCATTGTAGACCATTTTTTTTAAATATACACTTGACGCTCTGTTTCTAGCTTGTTTATTTTGATTGGATGAGATCTGTATTTGTGGAGTAGTTGAAGATGATTCTGAATAATTTATGTTTTAAAATTTTATAACATGGAAGAAAGACAAATTACGTGCAGAGAACAAAGGGGCAGGGTAACAGTGAGAACATAGGGAGGGGGATGGTTAAGAAAAGGTAGGGCACATGTGTGATGGGGAGCCATTTAGAGTTGAAGCCCTGAGCTACGCTAATAGCTGAACTGTGGCTGCAGAACATCAAATTATAAGAGAAAAGTTCTGGCATGGTGACCCTCTGGAGTTCACAGCTGTTTAGGAACAGGATCAGAGGAATCATATGTATTAACCACGCATTCATTCAACAAATATATACTTAGAGCCTCCTATGTATCAGGTAAGACATTCACTCCTGAGTCTAAAGCAGTGAACAAAAAGATAGCTTTCTGTCTCACAGAGTCTATTGGAACTGGAGAGAGAAATGGTGCCCCTGGACAAGAATACATTGTCAGGGGGGGTTATACATCTTGCTTTTTCTCTTAAGATAGCCATTGTGGATGACTGTCCATTTTTGGCAGTGCAAAACATGAATCTCCTTCTTATAATTGAGTTATTGCTCACTGTCTTGGGTAGCGTTGCCTAGAAATCAAACCTGAGAATGGGATTCTTGTGCATGTGATTTAGTGGGAAGCGTTCCTAGAAAAGGGGGAGTGAGGAAAATAGGACAGGACATAGAAGCAGCTAAGCAGGAATGTGGTCTACCTGGAGACAAGCTTTGGCCTGAACCCACTGGTAGCCCCAAACCATAAATTGCAACCCAGAATTGGTTCCACCTTGAAGCTGAGGTGCCGTTTTCAAATGCTGGTAGCAGTCAAATATTGTGGAAGTCTACTTCCACAAGATTGAGCTGCCTAATTTACAAGGTTGTGATGGTTACTCTTACATAGAGTAAATTTCAACAAAAGGAAGTAATTGGAGGATGAGTATACCAGCCAGGTAGAGAAAACCTTGGTGAGATCTCAGAAACACGACCTACATTCACCAAGTGAGACTTACACTTGCCTTAACCATAAATCTAACTTGAGTACTAGAGGAACCCCACCTCTAGTCCTATGGGTCTCTTTGTCCTAAGGTTAGCAAAAGCCATAAAAGCCTAGACTAAGCCATAACTCTAAATCTATTTTTTCAACCCTAGACCTACGTTAGCCCTAAATCTAATCCTAGCCCCAATTGTAACCCTGACTTCACCCATATCCCAAACATAATTCTATCACTAGGTTAACCTAAGCCCCAGCCCTTTCTCCAAGCTGAGCTCTGATCCTAAACCCTAACCTTAACCGCAGTTACAGCTCTGATCCCATGTCCTAGTCCTATGATTCTCTTTATTCTTTCTTGGTTTTTTTAAAGCCCAGTTCCCCAGTCTTTCCAATATTTCTGTGAACTTCTCTGTATCTTATAAATATATTCGTATTTATTTTATTTAATCAGAGTCCATTTCTGTTGCTTTCTGTTAAGAGCCCTAATATGGGAAATGATCCCAAGAGTAGATGCAGACTAAAGAAAAACCCTAAAATTTCAGAGTAAATGTGGGGTAGATATCAGGTCTGCCTGGGGACCAACATGATGAGATCTAGCTCATTTTAAGGGTGGGAATTTGGCAACCGGTAGAAGAAAGAGGGAAAATGAGGATTGAAATTATTATCTGTAGTAACCTGGGATGGATACTCAATTGAAAAAAGGCTTGAGAGTAAGAAACCATTGCTGCAGGATTCACACACACACACACACACACACACACACACACACACACACCACAAATTGTTTAAGACCTGTGGCTTGAGATAGCGTCTACTAATGGGGCTGGACAGTGTTAAGTTCCTAAATTCTTAGTTTGAAGCATGGAATAAAACCTCAGGAACCTGTATGACTATGATTAAAGAATCTCTTATTTCAAAGCTACATGACTTAAATTGGAAAAAAAACTGTGGATTGCAAATTATATCAGCCGAATTTATAGCCTATTTTCTTAGTTGATCAAAACTGGTCTCACCGGTGACCTAGTGTGTTTTAATGCCAAAAGCCCCAAGTTATAAAATATAAATCAAAAGTTCTCAAACTTTCTGGTGTTGGGATGTCTTTCCACTCTCAAAAATTATTCAAGACCCTGGGTGCCTGGGTGGCTCAGTGGGTTAAGCCTCTGCCTTTGGCTCAGGTCATGATCTCAGGGTCCTGGAATCGAGTCCCACATCAGGCTCTCTGCTCAGCGGGGAGCCTGCTTTCTCCTCTATGCCTGCCTCTGCCTCTCTGCATACTTGTAATCTCTCTCTCTCTGTTTCAAATAAATAAAAATTTTTTAAATGTTAAAAAAAAAAAAAAAAGACCCTGGGACACCTGGGTGGCTCAGTCAGTTGAGTGTCTGACCCTTGACGTCAGCTTGGGTTGTGATCTCAGGATCCTCAGGGCTCTCCTTGGAGGGACTCTGTACTCAACAGGGAGTCCGCTTGGGAGATTCTCTCTTTCTCTCTCTCTCTCCCTCTCCCTCTGCTCCTCCCCCTGCTTGTAGTCTCTTGCTCTCAAATAAATAAATAAATATTTTTTAAAAATTATTGAAGGGGCACCTGGGTGGCTCAGTGGATTAAAGCCTCTGCCTTCAGCTCAGGTCATGATCTCAGGGTCCTGGGATTGAGCCCCGCATCGGGGTCTCCGCTCAGCAGGAAGCCTACTTCCCCCTCTCTCTCTGCCTGCCTCTCTGCCTATGGGTGATCTCCCTCTTTCTGTCAAATAAATAAATAAAATCTTTTTTAAAAAATTATTGAAGAACCCAGATTTTGTGTGCATAGCTATTGATATTAATCATGTCAACAATTCAAACTCAGAAATTTAAGAAAAGTATTCATGTAATAGTATTTAACTAAAGCATAAATCCCTTACCTTTTCACAATAACATATTTTGATAAACATAACTATTTTCCAAAGAAAAAATTTAGTGAGGAAGATAGCATTGTTTTGTAAATCTCTTTAGGGTCTAGCTTAAATGAAGAGAGCTGGATTCTCACTCGTGCCTCTGCACTCAGTCTGCAGAGAGGTCATGTCACAGAGCCTCTGGAAAACTTCACAGTCTACTCATGAGAAAATGAGAGTGGAAAAGGCAGGTGGCCCGTGTTTTACTGTGAAAATAGGTCTGAGCTTGTACATACCCTAAAAGGAGCTCAGAGACCCCCGGGGGTCCCTGCACCGTACTTTGAGAGCCATTGATAAAGAGAAAGGGCTCCAAAGACTTTAAGAGAGGACCTAATCATCCCTTTGTATGTGTCCCAATAGAAACCAGAAGACCCTTACTTCACTAAATCCTTGAGAAATATATTGGGAGAGAAGTATAAACATTTTTTAAGATTTTTTTTTATTTATTTGATAGAGAGAATACAAGCAGGGGGAGTGGGAGAGGGAGAAGCAGGCTTCCTTCCTTCCTTCCTTCACAGGAAGCCTTCGTTCATTTCCTTCCTTCCTTCCTTCGCAGGAAGCCTGACAGTGGCTGGATCCCATCATGACCCAAGCCAAAGCCAGAGGCTTAACGACTGAGCCACCCAGGCACCCCTAAACATGTTTTAAAAGCACTTGAGTGGCTTTTCTCCATAGACTGTAGAGTGGGCAATGTTTGTTTCTATGGGAATGGCGGGACCCTAGGAAGGTCTGATCACGCAGCTCTTGACTGCAAAGAGTCAAGATGGTCATGGTTATCATGAGAGCCAGCAGGGATGGTGAGACTAAAGAGAATGTGCTCACCTCAGGGATATTTAAGTGGGGCTACTTAATGGTGTAATCTGTACTACTAACATAGATAACTGTGTACTAAGTACTATTTGATCTGTATGACCCTCCCTCCCCGCCACAAAAATGTTTAAGTCTAAAAAACAGAGGTGTGATTTGAAACACCATGATGGAAAATCATAGCCCCTCACCCAAGTGCCACACCAAAGACAGACCAGGAGTCTTCAAATGAGGAGGAGGCCCAAATGCCCATGAGAAGAAAATACTTCCACCAGACCCAGAAACTAACTGTGTATCTTCCTCCTGGTATTTTCCAAAAAGACTTGAAACCATAGATCAAAGTAACAGTGCACCAGGGAAAGGGAAATTCCTGGACTGTCAGGGGACACTTGGCACTGGCTTTGAAGTAACAAACCCAGACTGACTTTTAACAGAAGACGTTGCAAAATGACAATGGATTACCACAGGCTTCGTCAGTTGGTGTCTTAAAATTGCACTTGCTTTTCCAGATGTGGTTTCCTTACTGGAGTAAGCATCTGGTGTGTAACTTGTTATTTGGCAAGTGCATTTTTAAAAGATTTTATCTATTTATTTATTTGAGAGAGAGAGCATGAGAGGGGAGAAGTCAGAGGGAGAAGCAGACTCCCTGCTGAGCAGGGAGACAGATACAGGGCTCCATCCCAGGGCTTCAGGATCATGATCTGAGCGGAAGGCAGTTGCTTAACAAATGGAGCACCCCAGATGCCCTGGCAAATGCAGGGTTTTTTTTTTTTTTTTTTCTCCTGATAAGGTAAGTAGTGGACTTTCAAATTTTGCCTCAGGGTTATATGCACTCTGGCTCTGTGCCACAGTTTAGCTCATAGCGACATTGACCCTCTCATCATCCTACAGGATATCACACAGTTTCATTATATTGAAGCCATAATGCTGATAAAATCAGGAAAGATGGAAATAACAGGTCCGCTAGATTTCCTGGTAATACATATTTACCCTGTGAGAGTAGGGTATGAATCTTAAGAAGCCCTAAGAAAATTCAGATACCTTTTATTTGATCGAATTTTCCTATAAGCCAGGGGTCCCTACTTCAAAGCCAAGAGGAAATTACCCCACCTTGTATCTCTACCACTAAAAAAGATGCACAATGTTTGCTGGACCTCTTTGGATTTCTGAAGCAAAATATTCAGATGTGTTACTTTGAGTCTGCTAACTTATATGAAAAGGATGCCAAATTTGAGTGGAACCAGGAACCAAAGAAGCTCTTCAGCCTGTCCAGGCCAATGAGCAAAGAGTTCTGGGATTTGGTCCACATACTCCAATGGATGCGATGCTGTTCAAGTGTTAGTGTCAGATCCAAATGGATCCTGTAGTCAGCTCTGACTACACTAGCCCAGGGCTAGTGCCCATGAATTTGAAACAGAGCACCCTCTCTCCATCAGGTAACCAGCTTTGAGAAACAGTTCTTCGAGGCCCCTGGTAGATACCATTAGATAGTAAGTAACCTTGGGATATGAGACGCTTATCATGAACTGAGTTTTAGGATCCACCAAACCACTAAGATGGGTGTGTCCAGTGTTAGTACCACCTTGTTAATTGTAGGTCCTGAAGGCATCAGTGAGCTGCCTGAGCAGGTTGGTTAAACTCCCAGCATGACAACTCTTGATGCATAGAAACCCTCCCTTTTTTTTTTTTTTTTTTTTATTAATTTTTTATTTTTTATAAACATATATTTTTATCCCCAGGGGTACAGGTCTGTGAATCACCAGGTTTACACACTTCACAGCACTCACCAAATCACATACCCTCCCCAATGTCCATAATCCCACCCCCTTCTCCCAAACCCCCTCCCCCCGGCAACCCTCAGTTTGTTGTGAGATTAAGAGTCACTTATGAAACCCTCCCTTTTTAAAAAAATCGCTTTAGTTTTTAAGTAATCTCAACTCCCAACATAGGGCTCTAACTCACGACCCTAAGATAAAGAGTGCTCTACCAACTAAGCCAGCCAGGAGACCCTAGAAACCCCTTTTTAACCCACACTTTTTCCTCTTGGGGAGTTCCTTTTGATCAGTTGACGGTTGAAGGAAAATTCAAGGCTGACTTATATTGTTCTCTGCAAGGTTTCTTGGAACCCACCGGAAGTGGGCTGCCTTAGCATTGCAGGTATGAAGACAAAGAAGGATGGTTTTGAAAACTAAAGGAAAGAAAATCCTCCCAGTGGGGGAACTTTTAAAGAGTGAATCCACTTTTCTAAATAGAGAAAAGCCCAGAAATAAAGAGCAAACAAGATTCATGGGCAGTGTGTAATGGTCACAAGAAGTGAAAGCTTCCTTAGACATCATTCCTCTCTTGTAATCTTCTTCTGATACGCTTACTGCAACACTCTCCCGCACACTCCTCCACTGTGCCCCCTCCAGGCACTTCTGCTCTGCCCTCTAAACCTACAGCCCATCATCAGCCAAAGCCCCTGGCTGTTCCCTAAACACCTAGCTGCTCCTACCAACCTCTCAGGCATTTTTCTCCCACACCACAATGGTTTTGTCATCCTTCACCGCTCTCAGCTTCTTTTTACTTTCCCAATCACTAAAATTACTCTCCTGTGTCTACCCTAAACTACCCCGAACCTACCTCTCTTTCTTCATTAAACCCAATTGGAAAAAACTAACTTGGGTGAAATCCAACTTTATTCTTCCCTTTATGCCAACATGAAGCAGAGGATTGTGGTCAGGGGAAAATATCACACTGATCGAGCTCTATTTAAATTTATAACCCACGCATCTAAAATGGTCCTTCAGACCTCTAGGAATTCCTACATTTTCTTAGGTGATTCACTTCTTCCCTTTTTGAGCAGTTCCTCTCTCCTGCAGCTTCTGATGTTCTCATCACTACCCTCACTCTCAGTGGAAATACTGAATCAACCACTTACACCTATCTGAATCCATGAGCCCTCTCCCCACCTTACACAGTGGATGGGAGGCGCCACTCCTCCTGCTCCCGCCACACACACTTGTTCCCCTAATCCATCCTCTCTCTCCTACATCATCAATTTGCTCCTCCAGCATTAACTTAATATATTCTATTTTTTTCTCTCACTAGATGCAATTTCATGAAAATAAATTGGGAAATTTGATGAAATTGTTGTATTTTTACCAAAATTCAGACCCACAACATGGCCTCAAACATAGAAAATTTTAATAAAATAATAACCAAAGAAGATATTGAAAAATTTACAAAAGACCTGGAGTCCCTCAAAAAGCTAAGTCAAGGTTCATTTTGTTAACTCAGCTTCATGAATAATTTGTACATTTTTTAAAAAGATTTTATTTATTTATTTGAGCACAAGATAGCGCAAATACGAGCATGAGTGGGGGGGGGGGAACAGAGGGAGAGGGAGAAGCAGACTCCCCGGGGAGCAGAGAGCCCAATGGGGGACTCGATTCCGTCACCCTGAGATCAAGACCTGAGCTGAAGATAGACACTTAACTGACTGAGCCACCCAGACGCCCAATAACATGTACCTTTTAAATTGAAGTATAGTTGACACTCACATGTTCCATTAGTTTCAGGTGTACATTGTAGTGGTTGCACAGCCTATACCTCATGCTCTGCTCACCACACGTGCAGCTCCCATCTGTCACGGTGCAGCTCTACTAAGATACCATTGACTGGATTTCCTATGCTGTGCCTTTTATTTCTGTGACTTACTCATTCTAGAACTGGAAACCTCCCACCTGACCCATCCCTCCACCCTGCTCCCCTCTGGCAACCACCAGTTTGTTCTCCGTATTTATGGGTCTGTTTCTGCCTCGTTTGTTTGTTTTGTTTTGTTTTTTAGATTCCACTTGCAACTGAAATCATACGGCATTTGTCTTTCCGTAACTTATTTCACGTAGCATAATACCAAAACTCGGTACATTTTAGGTAACTTGTCAGAAAAGGACTTCTCGCCTTTTAGAGAGACACACTGAAATATTTATAAATGAGATGATATGTTGTCTGGGATTGGGATTTGCTTCAAAATAATTTAAAGGATGAGGGAATTGGGTGAGAATGGAAAAAGGTGGGCTCTGCCCTGATCCTTGTTGAAGTTGGCGATGAATACATGGAATCCATTATACAACTCTATTTTCATGTTCAGAAATTTTTGTATAGTTTCTTAAAAAAACCTGCTGAATCTGTTGGTGATGACTGTTGGAATTTCAGGCCTCTAGAGATATATTATCCACATCATCTCTTTATAAAGAGGAAGAAGGGATGCCTGGGTGGCTCAGTGGGTTAAGCCTCTGCCCTCAGCTCAGGTCATGGTCTCAGGGTCCTGGAATCGAGCCCCACATGAGGCTCTCTGCTCAGTAGGGAGCCTGCTTCCCCCTCTCTCTCTCTGCCTGCCTCTCTGCCTACTTGTGATCTCTATCTCTTCTGTCTGACAAGTAAATAAGTATAAACCTTTAAAAATAAATAAAAATAAAAAAGGGAAGAAGGGGGGGCTCCTGGATGTCTCAGTTGGTGGAGCATGCGACTCTTGATCTCGGGGCCATGAGTTCAAGCCCTACCTTGGATGTAGAGATTACTTAAAAATAAAATCTTTTACGGCACTTGAGTGGCTCAGTTAGTTAAATGACTGCCTTCAGCTCAGGTCGTGATCCTGGGGCCTTGGGATAGAGCCTTGTACTGCTGAGCGGGGAGTCCGTCTCTCCCTCTCCATTAGCCTCTCCCTCAGCTCATGCTCTCCTTCTCAAATAAATGAAAAATCTTTAAAATTTTTTTTAAATCTTTCAAAAAATTTAGAAAATATAAAAAGAGGAAGAGAAACTAAGAAGAAATTAGAGAAACAAGGAACACTTAGGGAACCCTTTTTAAAAGTGTTTTCTCTGAATTGTTCAGAATTTTGCCTGAAACTCATGTCACGGTGGGCACTATGTGATTAATCAAACTTCCCAGTTTTCTTTCAGTAACACAGTTTTTATTTAATTATTCAGGACCCCAGAGAATTTTGACTACTAAAACAAAGGGAAAACAGTGTCCTGCTAGCAAAGTCCTAAATTCTCACAATGGCATTGTTCTGTTTTTCAGTTCTCAGTTCCATGCTATTCCTGTTCTTGTCAATTCCTATGACAGAAACAATCCTGTATTTTGCTTTCTGATTAGAATTAGTAGCCCTTGATGGTTTTCTCAATTGTCTTGGATATTTTTATGTATTTGTCCTTCCCTATGAACTGAAAGACATAAAAAAAAAAAAAATTTCCCTGGCGTCTGATTGGTTTAACATAAAACCAACTGATCAGGGATGCCTGGATGGCTCAGTTGGTCAAAGCAGCTGTGTTCAGCTCAGGTCACCATCCTGGGATCCTGGGATAGAGCCCAGCGTGGGGCTGCCCACTCAGTGGAGGCCCGCTTCTCCCTCTCCCTCCGCCTTCCACTCTGCCTACTTGTGCTCTCTCTCTAACTCTCTGTCAAATAAATAAATAAAATCTTTTTTTAAAAAATCCACTGATCAATTTGGGGGGATAAATGACATATCACAACAACAACTCTTTCCATCTGGTGAGCTTGGCTTACATGTAATGACTGTCCTTGGGTCTTTGTGAACTCTAATTAAACTTGACAAGCCCTACATTAGTTGTGCTTGGCTGGACATCGGGGGGTCTCCAGGTGGCCTTGACTGGAGAGATCCAGAGAGGCCAGAGGCCCAAGTGAGTCATCTGCAGGCCCAGCACAAGAGGTGACAAGAATAGCCAGATGGCTTTTCGGAAAATGTAAGCACTCAGATTTACCAGGGGAAGGGTAGAACTTCCTGTAGATAGGTGTGCGCTGGACTCAGGCTAGGTGTGAACGGACTGAGAAAGGCGCGTGTAAGCAGTTAAGGACACTGCTCTTGTGTTAGTAGTGTCACCAAAGCTTTCTGTTTATGTTTCCATTTCTTAATGTATTGTGCCTTCTACTGTTATATGTTTGCCCTTCCTAGGACTGTCAGTGTTTTAAAAATCATACTCCTAGGATGCCTAGGTGGCTCAGTTGGTTAAGCGTCTGCCTTCAGCTCAGGTCATGATCCCAGACTTGTGAGATCGAGCCCCTCAACTCCTTGCTCAGTGAGGAACCTGCTTCTTCCTCTCCCTCTGTCGGCTGCTCCCCCTTCTTGTGCTCTTCTCTCTCTTTGACAAATAAATTTTTAAAAATCTTTTTTAAAAAAGAATCATATTGTTTTTGGTGTCTTTTGTAAAGCCCAGAAAGCTGGACTTTCCTTTACCCAGTCTGAGAGTCTTCTCTTTCTGAGGGAGGATTTAACCTTTTGAAGTTTCTTATGATCCCCAGTTACACAGTGGCCTTCTTCTGGTCATGTTCCGTGTTTGACTTTATTATGCTTTATCGACATTCTCCTCTCTTGCTTTGCCTATGTGGCAGCTACTTTAATTCCTCCAGCAATAAGTGAGCCCATCTACAAAATATGTCTTTTTTCTCCAGAATCATGCATTACCCAGGACCAAATCTTTAGACTTACCTTCCCTTTAAAAATGTTTTTAAAATGTGTTTTTATTTTATTAAAGTATAGTTGGCATACAATGTTCCCCTAGTTTCAGATATAAGACAGAATGATTCAACTTCTCCATACGTTATGCACTGTTCCCCACAAGTGTCCATCACCACACCTATGGTGCTCTACCTATGGTACCATTGACTATATCCCCCTGACATGTTCATTCCATAATGAGAAGCCTGGACCTCCCCTTCCCCTTCACCCATTTGCTCAACCCCCTGTCCCCCAAGACTTAATTTCCTTCTCCAACTTCCTCCCTCTCCACGGATTTTGTGGAAATTGTACTTTCATTTCAAGTTATTAATTTTATTTATATTTAAATCACTTCTTCACAACCAGTGCATTAAACATTCTCATCATATTATTAAAAGTTATTTTGACTTTCGGGGTACCTGAGTGGCTCAGTCGGTTAAGTGTCTGCCTACGGCTCATGTCATGGTCCTGGGGTCCTGGGATGGAGCCCCACCTTGGGCTCCCCACTCAGTGGGGAATCTGCTTCTTTCTCTCCCTCTGCCCTCTCCCCAACTCATGCTCTTGGACGTACACTCTCTCTCAAATAATCAAACAAAACCTTTTTTTAAAAAGTTGTTTTGACTTTAAATGGTACCTACCAGTTTTGATGTTACCATTATTTTTTAAGTAAACTTACTTTGGAATTGTTTTAGATTCATAGAAAAATGACGAAGATAGCATGAACACTTCTCATGCCCCACAACCAGTTTTCTCTGTTAACATCTTAGGATGGCATGCTTGTCACAAATATTGAGACATAACTAAAGTCCACATTTTACTCAGATTTCTTTAGTTTTTACCAAATTTCCAGGAGCTCATCCAAAATACTGAGTTTAGTTTAGTTGTTGGGTCTCTTAGTTGTTGTGGCTTCTCTTGGTTGTGACCGTTTCTCACACTTTCCTTGTTTTGATGACCTTGACAGTTTTGAAGAACACTGGTTAGGTATTTTTAGAACATCAATCAGTTGAGATCTGTCTGATGTATTTCTTATGATTAGACTGGGGTTATGGGTTAAGGAAGGAGGACCACAGAGGTGAAGTGCCCTTCTCATCACATCATATCAGGGGTACCTGCTGTCAACATGACATGTCACTGTTGACATAGGTCTTGTTCACCTGGTGGAGGCAGTATTTACCATGTTTCCCCACTGTAAAGTAACTCTTTTCCTCTTTCTGTATGGAACTCTCTGGAAGGAAGTCACTATATTTAGCCCACACTTCCAGAGTGGGGAGTTATGCACCAACCCCCTTGAGAATGGAGATCTACATACTTTATTTGGAATTCTTCTGCATGGGAGATTTTTCTCTTGCTTCCCGTGTATTTACTTATTCAATCATTTATTTATGCCAGTATGTATTCATGGCTATTTAATTTGTACTTTGGGTTATAATCCAAATGACTCAATACCACTTTATTTTTTGCTCAAATTGTCTCAGCTTTGACCATTTGGAATTCTTATAGCTGACTCCTGGTCCCATTGACATAACCCATCACTGTGGGTTATGTTTTGTCCTTTGAGCACTTCTTTTTCTTTTTTTTTTTTTTTTCTAGATTGGTTTATTTATTTTAGGGGCTCCTGGGTGGCTCAGTCGGTTAAATGTCTGCCTCTGGCTCAGGTCATGATCTCAGGGTCCTGGGATCCAGCCCTGGGATTGAGCTGAGCAGGGAGCCTGCTTCTCCCTCTCTTCCCTGTTTGTGTGCTCTCTAGCTATCTGTCCCTCAGTCTCTCTTGAACAAATAAAACCTTAAAAAAAAAAAGATTTATTGGGGTGCCTGGGTGGCTCAGTGGGTTAAAGCCTCTACCTTTGGCTCAGGTCATGAGCCTAGAGTCCTGGGATTAAGCCCCACATCAGGCTCTCTGCTCGGCGGGGAGCCTGCTTCTCCCTCTCTCTCTGCCTGCCTCTCTGCCTACTTGTGATCTCTGTCAAATAAATAAATAAAATTTTTTTAAAGATTTATTTATTTATTTTAGAGAAAGACAGAACGAGGGGGGGAGGGGAAGAGGGAGAGGGAGAGGGAATCTCAAGCAGACTCCACAGTGAGCACAAAGTCCAACTTGGAGCTTCATGCCACGACCCTGAGCCAAAGATCAAGAGTCAGACACTTACCCCACTGTGCCACCCTGCAACCCAAACACATATGACATTTTCTCATTATTGTTTTACATGTCGTCTGTTAGCTTCTTTATTTGCATCTATGTTTGTTTGTTTTCCTAGAGTACATCCTCAAGTCAGATTGATGCCTTGTTTTGATAAATAACCATATATTTGTAAAATTTTAAAGGTAAATATGAAAGAAATTGAAACAGGTTGTAAAACTTTCATAACAATTGAGACAGGGAGGAAAAGAATAACATGTGTTCTCTCCAGCAACCTTATGAAGTGGAGGGGGAAGGAGGAAGCAAGGACTTCATCAGTTGCCTTGAGTTGTGTGTCATCTCTTCTGTTTGGCACTGGGATGTGCACCCCCCACGGAGGCTTCACACGGGGCTTCTGAATGGAAGCAAACCCCAGTTTGAGTTCTTCTCAGGAAGAAGATGCACCCTCTTTACAGTCTGTCCAAGATGACGAGCCGTGGATGCTCCTGCACTGGGCCTTTGCCTTTGTGCTTTTGTCAGCAAGAACTTCATCCCATGTGGAATGGGGTGGCTTTGTGTCTTCTCCCATGCGATAATTCAAGTCAAACGAAAGCCATGAGCACTTCGTGTTCCTGAAAACCCTTCTTTGTCGCCTCAGCTAACAAATAGGCTTAGGTTTTGGGGGTTTTTGTTTGTTTGTTTGTTTTTCAAGAGTTTGCTGCTACTGCTATACCATCAATATAATTGGTCTGTGTTGGGGGGCTGGGAGGAAGAGAGCAAACTGTTTCTGCCCTGCCATATTCCATTACCTAACTCCACTTCATCTGTGCCAAGGTCTTACATCCTACATGGAGGCTGTTCTTACAGGCTTATTTATTCCTAAACTCCAGTCAGAGAAACGGGAGTCTGTTCAAGTTGGGTCAACTACTTTCTGTTGCTGAATGTGATAAATTTAGTAACAGCAGGGGAAAATGTTCTACTTGCTGATGCTGAGCTCTGCGAGACTGTTACTTTTGTTTTCTTTTCATAGCCCTTGCAGCTTGCAGCGCAGAAACCACTGACCCTGTTTCTCCTCATCTTATTTCCCAGCTTGACATAATCACAGTATCTAAAGCAGTTTCCATGGATGTTCTTTGCTTGCTTTGACAGTACAGAGTCTGCGCTAACAAACATTGATCAAGATGCATAACAGTCATGGCAGGGTAAGTGTCTTAGTCTGGGTGCCTCCCAAAAGAAACTCCAGGGATTTCAAGCTACTTATTTGGCGATCCCAAAAAACTTGGGCAGGAGAGCAGAGAAGTGAGACAGAGAAAGAAAGATAGCCAATGAAGGACATTTTATCAAGCAAAAATAACTGGAACTTAATCACGTGGAAGAAGTCGGGGAGCCAACACAAAATTGACATTGTCCTAAGGGGCAAGGCAATGGAGACTTCTGGAGTAAGGTCTTCAATATCCCCAAACTTCTAGGCTGTCCTACTGAGCAGAACAGCCTTCAGTTGCCAGAAAAAGTGGAAGAGATGCAGGTGCTGGCTACTGACATGGGCTGCACTAAACTGTGAGGGGGACAGGGAAATTCCAGCTGTGTCCCTCACAACACGTTTTTCCAATTAAGTTAATTCAGATGACACGATAGTGGGATGAACCTTTACCTTGCCTGAGCCTAAGTACCAGCATCTTTCCTTGGTAACAGACTCCACCCCTGATCCCGTATGGTCATATGACCCAGCCCGGCCAATCAGATCACCTTATGCCTCCTCATGAAGAATAAAGTGAACTAAAACCATAAGCTTATACTTTGAATTAGTAAAGCAATTTTTTCTTTATAATTTTTAAAGTAAATCAAATGAAAATGCATCTTTTGTGGTGTGTGTGTGTGTGTTTGCACCTGTTCTTCAGACCTTCCCTGCCTCCCCCCCCCCCATGGCAGAAAATGCTAGCTGGGTACCAAAATCTGTTTCCCCTTTCTTCCTGGTTGCTCAGCTAGATGACATTGCCCAGCTTCCCTCTAGTGACTGTGGCCATGTAACTAAGACCTTTCGCCAGTGAAACTGGAGTGGAAGTGGTTTGTGTGTTCCTGCCAGGCCTGGCTCACAGAACCTCCCCTGCAGGTTCCTCCATGCTCTCTCCCCCAGCCCTTCACTGAGTTGGGCCATGCCCTGCGTGACCCAAGATGGCGGAGCCAGAGTTTGCCCATTCAGTCCACAATCAGTCCCTTAGTGAAATACATGGAGCAGAGCTCCTCTACAAGTCTGGAATTACACTCAATTGTTACTTGAGCAAAAGACAAACCACTGTGTCGAACTGTTACATTTTACATTTACTTACTACATCAGTTTATCCCACTCAAACTAATACTACGCTCCCTGACATCTCCCCTTGGACCTCTGTGGACCCTGGATGAAGAATCCATGCTCAGGGGGAAATGAAACAAAGCATAAATATATACCACTAGGAAACAGGCAACTAGGAGAATATTGGCCACACGTAAAATATCATGTACCAGAAAATCTTCAAGGTATATGAATTTGAAAAGACTTAGATGGGAGTAAGTAAAGAATTAAAATAGCAGAGATCGTTTCCTATCAGGATAAACTGACAGTGACATCCCAGAGTCATCCAGTAAAATGTGGATTCCTAGGACTTGGAGATAAGAAGTCATTTTATGACAATATTAGCCAATAGGAATGAATATACCATAATCAGAAAATCATATAGGATATTCATTCCCTTGAGAATAATACTGTAGATCTTGAGAATAAATAGGGTCTCGCAGGGTTTGGATAGATGGTCACTTCATAATGGGTTGTAGAAGAGAAGTTAAGGAAAGTCAGGACATATTCTCAAGGGTTTTTTGTTTGTTTGTTTGTTTTTAAGATTTTACTTATTTATTTGAGAGAGAGACAGAAAGAAAGAGCATGAGATGGGAGAAGGTCAGAGGGAGAAGCAGACTCCCGATGGAGCAGGGAGCCTGATGCGGGACTCGATCCCAGAACTCTGGGATCATGACCTGAGCTGAAGGTAGATGCTTAATAACTGAGCCACCCAGGCGCCCTCTCAAGGTCTTTTAACACTGATGTAAAAACCAGAAATTACTATATTCTCCACCTCCAATAAGACAATGAAATGTTAATCAGTGAGTGTACTTTGGGTCAGATGGTTCTTTGGTAAGAGTCCGAAGGATGGATCATTCGACAAATAATTATTGAACAACTACTTTGTTCTAGACATTGTGTCAAGATTATACCTAGGAATAAAACTACCTTGTGAATCGAGAGAAGGCAGAAAATAAACAGCAATGAGTACATGTTATAATGTGTTGAATAAGAAAAAATAGAAGAGAGCAAGGGGAATTGGGGTGCCTAAGGGCCTTGCTGGGAAGGTGATGGGAAGGGCCATGTGGAGGAAGAGAATTTGGGGCAAAGGGAACAGTGTGCAATGCTGAGGTGAGAGTGTCTTTGGGTGTTCAGGGAATAGCAAAGAGATCATTATGCCTGTGGAGTGAAGGGAGTGAGTTGGAGAGAAGAGGGAAATGAGGCTGGGAGGTGAGGGGTGCAGACCGTGTAGATCTTATGGACAACTGGAAAGATATTTGCTTATTTTCTGGGGGAAATGGGGAGGTATTGGAGGGTTTTGAGAGAGGAGGACCATGAAATGAGCCACATTTTACAAGGACATTGGCTCTTGTGTTGACAATGGACTCTGGGGGAAAGGAGAGGATGAGAGGGGAACAAGCAAGGTTTGGGGAGTTCTTGCAGGGCTCCAGGGGAAATGGAGCAGGCTGAAAGCAATGAAGGTGGTGAGAAGTAGATTCTGAATTGTATCTGAAAGGTAGAACCAACAGAATCCCCAATAGGTTGGGAACAAAGAGAGAAGTTTAAAATGATTATAAGGTTTTTGGCCTGAGCAACTGAAATCTAAGACCGGGAGAGTAGAACTACTTGGGACAAGGCCAGCAGCTCACGTTGGCGCATCAGAGGGTTGAGATGACTGCTAGACATCCAGACAGAAGTGCCAGTTAGGCAGTTTGTTTACATGAGTCTGGAGTTCAGGAGGGAGAGTCAGGACTGGAAGTGTAAAGTTGGAAGTTATCCACGTATACATGGTGTTTAAAGCATCAGGACTAACACCAGCTATTAAAGAAGGTTTTGATATAATCTATTTTTTTCTTACTTCCCACGAGCAGCTGGTTGGCATTATAAACACAAGGCTACGCATCTTGATCCTAGGGTTCCTTTCCCACCCCAATCCTAACCTCCCCATTCTTCCATTCTTCCGAGACTGGTTGATTCTCCTTTTCTTCACAGGACAAAAGCAAAGTGTTGAATCAATCATAGGGGGCTAGAAGCCTGGATTGATTCTGATTTTGTCAATAGTGTGTGACTTTGGGTAAATTAATTTCTCCGAGGCTCCAGTTTTCTTATTTATAAATTGCAGATGTTAATGGCTATCACACAGACTTGCTGTAGGGATTCAATGAAGTGATGTCAGTTCTTAGTACAGTGCTTGGTGCATATATGTGCTCAGTAAATGTCAGATTAAAACCCTGCAGTAAGGGCCACCTGGTGGTTTAGTCAGTTGGTAAACTGAGTCTTGGTTTTGGCTCAGGTTGTGATCTCAGGGTCCTGGAGTCCAGCCCTATGTCAGGCTCTGTACTCGGCATGGAGTCTGCTTGGGATTCTCCTTCCCCACTCCCTCTACCTCTGTCTCAAATAAATAAACAAATCTTAATAAAAACAAACAAACCAATCCTGGGATAAGACATTCAGTGACAACGTTGGTGTGGATATAACAGGATTGGATTTTTGTTCTTGTTCTGGCAGGTTCAAGTTCTTTTCTTGGAGGATGTGTGTGTGGGAGGTGGTTATACATGAGGATCCTATGATCATTTGGGGGTGCTCTCAGTTCAGTTAACCTGATTGCTTTATTCATGACTCCCTAGATATTTATTAAATGAATAGAAAACATTTTCCTTTTTTTTTTGGTCACATAGTAGCCATGAAATAGTTACTAGAAATACTGATTTTTTAATAAAGATTTTATTTATTTATTTGACAGACAGAGATCACAAGTAGGCAGAGAGGCAGGCAGAGAGAAAGGAGGGGAAGCAGGCTCCCTGCTGAGCAGAGAGCCCAATGCGGGGCTTGGTCCCAGGACCCTGAGATCATGACCTGAGCTGAAGGCAGCGGCTTAACCCACTGAGCCACCCAGGCGCCCCAAGAAATACTGATTTTTTACAAAAAGATTTTATTTATTTATTTGGGAGAGAGCATGAGAGCACGAGCCAGGGGGAGGGGCAGAGGGAAAGGGAGAAGCAGACTTCCTGCTGAGCGGGGAGCCCCGCTTGGGGCTCCATCCCAGGACTCCAGGATTGTGACCCGAACTGAAGGTAGACGCTCAACCAACTGAGCTGCCCTGGCACTCCAGAAATACTGATTTTAATTAACCTTCAGTTTTGCGACCCTATGCTACACCCTACCAGTTGAATTTGCAGGGGCCTGCTTATATGACGTGGGATTTTAGCATGTTCCCGAAGTATTACTTGTAGCAGTAGTGGAGATGGAAGTGGAGGTTGTGGGTGAGCCCTGCCGTCTGGCTCTGAAGTGCCATCTGGGTTTCCTCAAACTGGTACACAGGCCACAGTCTGGCTCTTCCCTGAAATCCCAGCAGCGCCAGCTACTGTCTTTCTTGCCTCTGGGCCCTTTTCTGATGCTGCCCTTTGCCCCTTGCATGATTGGTTCCTGTTCCTCTTCTGGGTCACCTCCTTGGACAGATCCTCCCTGACCAGCTGGTCTATTATAAATCCTCCTATGATTCTATTTCCAGTGCCTGCATGCTTTTCTTCTCAGCATGTGTCACAAACTAATTGAAGGTGCATATAGAGCATATTGTCTGAGTCTTCTACTGGAGTGAAAGATTCACAGGGCCAAGACTGTACCGTTTTTGTTCACTATCACTCTAACCTATCCAATACCCAGTGCACATACAAGTGGGCATGTAAACACACACCCATTGTTGATAAATGACTTATTTACATACTTTTAACAATTTCCTCTATAGTTCACTCATTCCGGGTCAATTGATTGAGCATCTACTATGAGTCAAGTCCTATTGTTGCTGCTTGGAATGCAGCAACGAATAAAGCAAGCAAAAATCTCTGCCTGGAGGCTGCTTTTCTGCTGGTGAATCTGAGCATTTTGTATATATGTATGTCCCCGTGATACCTTCTCAGTTCACTTTTTTGTTCAGTGCCCACTTGGCCAATGGGAGCTTGGAGCTGGTGGATAAATGCTCCCTTCTTCCGTCTTGCATCCTTTTTTTTCAAAGATTCATTTATTTATTTTAGCGAGAGCACAGGGGGAGGGACATGGGAAGAGGGAGCGATAACCCCAAGCTGACTCCATGATGAGCACAGAGCCTGGTGTGGGGCTTGATCTCACAACCCTGAGATCATGACCTGAGCCAAAACCAAAAGTCAGATACTTAAGCAAGTGCACCCTCCAGGTGTCCCCATGTCTTGCATTCTATGCAATTCCTCAGAGGGTGCCGGGAGGACTGAGCCCTACTTGCTCATAGAGGAGACCACCTAGATTAAGCATCCTTGGATGGGTTTTCTCTCCCTGCCTGTTTCATTCTTTCTGGCCCTGATTCCTATTCCTACCCCTGTTCCATGCAATCACTTCCCCAAAGAAACTACCTGCTCTTGAGTCCTCCTTTAACACTGCTTTTGAGGAGAACCCAAGCCAACAAAGCTAATGTTTTAATTCTTTTGTCAAGACATTTTCTGCATGTCCATCATGGGTCCCTGGTTGTATTTTGGGTTTCTAAAGGGCAGGAATTACATATATATATTTTTTTTCCCCATAGCTACTTATTCAGGGCCTGGCAAATATCAGTGAACATATGCTGATTTTAATTTGATTTGACAGAAGGAAAGAATACAGTGCCTATCTGAGCCCTAAGGGAGGCCCAAGTCACTTCTGGTGTAGAGACCTATGCCCGATGCTGGGTAAGGCTGGGACCTGCCAGGCAATTAGTACTTTCTCTTCTGTATACCCATCTAGCTGCCCTCTTAGGTCGCTGCACCCTTGACTTCCAGAAGCAGCAGGTCACCAGCTGCTGAAGTAGCTCAGGGCACACAGCTGGGGGCTCACTCAAGGGGTCCTGCCTGCCACCTGCTCCTACCAAGCTGGGGATGGCAAAAGGAAACCAGCCCCTCCTCCTCCAGGGTGGGATACATGCGTCTGTCATCTGGTGCTGGAAACAGGATGTCAGGACCCTGTGCCCACAGGGCCACAGTCAGGGAGTCAAAATGAATGAATTGATGACTTCAAAATTTGGCACCAATCTTGACTGCACCTCATGGATATAGAGAGTGACAGGCAGCTGGTAAAGGTGCAAAGAGCATTGGACATATTTGGCAGACAAAAGTTGTAGTTATGGGTCTACCACTAATTGGATGCTCCTTTGGTCATGTACCACTTTTCTGCCCGCAGTTTCCTGAAAATGAGAAGGTTGGACTAGATGATGTCAAAGATCCCCCAGCTCTAGGATTCTTAAATTACAGAATTGGAAGGAACCTGATCTGTCAGTGATATATCAAATAGTCAAATAGTTTATCAAATAGCTTATTATTATTATTATTTTATTTTTACTTATTTATATTATTTATTTTACTTTATTTTAATTATTATTATTTTTTAGTTAAAAAAACATATTGCTAACAGCCCCATGTCTACTCTAAACCCACAAGGAGATGGCACCAGCGCATTTGCTCTTACACACTCCCAGTTAGCCCTGCCTACCTACATACCAATCTGGCATATATTCGATCACTTCTTTTGTAAATGAATTTTTTAAAAAAGATTTTATTTATTTTTAAGTAATTTCCACACCCAGTGTGGGGCTCGAACTCACAACCCCGAGATCAAGAGTTGCTTTCTCTAGCAACCAAGGCAGCCAGGCGTCTTTGTAATTGAAATTTCTGTTGAGATAATTGTAGATTCACATTTAACCACAGGAAATAATACACTTTGCACAGTTTCCTCATTGATCACATTTTGAAAACCTTGGTATGTTATTACAGCTAGAATGTTAACATTGATACAACCTACCTCTTATTCAGATTTCCCCAGTCTTACTTGTACTTATTTCAGTGTATGTCAGTTCTATATAAATTTGATCACTTGCTCTAAGACCACAAGTTCTAAAAGCAGAAGAACCTTGTGTCCCCCTTTTACAGACGCACCCTGTCTTCCTCCCATCCAACCACATCCCCTGCTTGGTTTCTCAAAAGTATTTTTATTTGGAAATAATTTCAAACGTACAGACATGTTTCAGTACATCCTGTACCCAGATTCACTGATTGTTAATATTTTGCCCATTTATTTTATTGTTTTTCCTATCAATATGTTTTTTTCTGAGTCCCTTGAAGTTGCACACATCATGCTTGCATAATACTTTAGTGTGTATTTCTAAGAATGGGGATATTCTTCTACATGACTATGGTCCAAGTTATCAACAGCAGTGAATTTAACATTGAGCCAATAATTTACTATCAGGATTCCAACTTTGTCCGCTGAAATATTCTTTCCAGCATTTTCCCTCCTCCAGTACAGGATTCAGATTAGGACAAGTTATCCCATTAAGTTGTCATGTCTTTTTTAGCAGCCTTTAATTTGGAACATATAACCTCCTTCTGTCCTTTTTTTTCTTTTTCTTTTTTCTAATGTACATATGGTAATGTTTATTTATTTATTTTTATTGTGTTAGTCACCATACAGTACATCATTAGTTTTTGATGTAGTGTCCATGCCACTCATGCCATCCTAAATACCCATCACCAGGCTCACCCATTCCTCTATCCCCTCACTTCTAAAACCCTTAGTTTGTTTCCCGGAATCCACAGTCTCTCATGCTTCATCTCCCCTTCTGATTCATCCCAATTCACTTTTCCTTTTCTTCTCCTAATGTCCTCTATGCTATTCCTTATGTTCCACATGTAAGTGAAACCATATGGTAATTGACTTTCTCTGCTTGACTTATTTCACTTAGCATAATCTCCTTTAGTCCTGCTCATGTTGACGCAGAAGTTGGGTATTCATCCTTTCTCATGGCTGAGTAATATTCCATTGTGTATATGGACCACATCTTTATCCATTCATCTATTGAAGGACATCCCAGCTCTTTCCAGTTTGGCTATTGTGGATATTGCTGCTATGAACATTGGGGTGCATATAGCCCTTCTTTTCACTACCTCTGTATCTTTGGGGTGAGTACCGGTAGTGCAATTGCTGGGTCATAGGGTAGCTCTATTTTTAATTTTTTAAAAAGATTTTACTTTAATCAAATCTGAAAATTTTTGTTTAATCTAATTCTGGTAAAAAGATTTTATTTATTTGACAGAGAGAGACACAGCAAGAAAGGGACTATAAGCAGGGGGAGCGTGAGAGGGAGAAGCAGGCTTCTGGCCAAGCAGGGAGCCCAGTGTGGGGCTCAATCCCAGGACCCTGGGATCATGACCTGAGGAGAAGGCAGACCCTTAATGACTGGGCCACCCAGGCGCTGCTATTTTTAATTTTTTGAGGAAACTCCACACTGTTTTCCAAAGTGGTTGCTCCAATTTGCATTCCCCCCAACAGCGTAAGGAGGTTCCCCTTTCTCCACGACTTCTCCAATATTAGTTGTTTCTTGCCTTGTCGATTTTTGCATTCTAACAGGTATAAGATAGTATCTCAATGTGGTTTTGATTTGAATTTCCCTGATGGCTACTGATAATGAACACTTTTTCATGAGTCTGTTAGCCATTTGTATGTCTTCTTTAGAGAAGTGTCTGCTTATGTCTTCTGCCAATTTTTTGACCCAATTGTTTTTTGGGTGTTGAGTTTGAGATTCTTTACAGATCTTGGATATCAGCCCTTTGTCTTAGTGTCATTTGTATATCTTCTCCCATTCTGGGGGATACCTCTTTGTTTTTTTGACTGTTTCCTTTCCTGTGCAGAAGCTTCCTATTTTGATGAAGTCCCAAAAGTTCATTTTTGCTTTTGTTTCCCTTGCCTTTGGAGATAGGTCTTGAAAGTCCAATGTGGGACTTGAACTCACTACTCTGGGATCAAGACCTGAGCTGAAACCAAAAGTCAGACACTTCATTAACTGAGCCACCTGGACTCCCCTCTTTTGTCTTTTTGACGTTAACACATTTGAAGAATACGGTCTCTGCCCCTTTTTACTAGATGTTCCTCATTTGGGGTTTTTCTGAGGTTTCATCATCGTCAGGTTCAGGTTATGCAGTTTCCCCGGAATACTGCGTAGGTGAAGCGTTCTGAGGACATCAATGGAGAGACATTAAGCGAAGCAAATATCTGCTCTTCAATTAAATCCGCTCTAGTGTTAGCATCGGGGGATGATTCTTGCCTGAAAGAATCTTCACGGTACACTTCAAGTCTTCTTCCAGTATTTGAAACCAGGTTTTCTATGGCTCAGCTTTCTTACGTCTTTGGTTTTGGTTAGAGTCCTCTCCGTGCCTTCCAAACATCCTCTACGACCTTTGGGCAGAGAAGGGGCCAAAGTAGTACACTCAGCAGCCCTAAGTGGAAATGAGCTAATTGGGTTGTTTCGAGTTAAACTGTCCATTGGTGATTTGCCTGTGAGCACTTACTTCCTGGATCCTTTTCTGATTCCGCGCTCCGCCCCCCAACCCTCGGCCTTCCCCGACCTAGAAGTCGGTGGCATTTTTTTCAGACTGTCCATTGACATACCCCTCCTCCACCGCCACTCCCCAGCGCTCGGCAGTGTCCTTCCTCTGCTTGAGCCTCAGGTTTGCTTCCTAGGAGAACGCCCAACCTGCAGGAACGCGTCTGGACGTCAATTGCTTTAGTGGTAAGCAGCGCACGTGCTCCCGGTAGACTGAACCTAGACCGACGCCGAAAAGCGCAAGAAGTAAGCGCTCGGGGAGCTGTGTACAGGTTTCCCCCACCCAGGTATTCGAATCGACCAGCACTTTCCCAAGCCCCGCGGCGCAGGTAAAAGCGGGGGGCGGGACCAGGACCACGGCGGCAGGGCAGAGGGGCGCGGCTTCCGGCTCAACCCGCGCGCTCCGCGGGGCGTGCATCCTGGAGGGCCGCCCGCAGGTGGCGGCGCAGGCCGGCGGGCGGGCGGGGCGGTAGAAGGGGAGGGCTCGGCGCGCGTCGGGCGGTGACGGCAGCGCGAAGGGGAGGTGCGAGCCGCCTGCCCGCGGGGGAGCCATGGCGAGAGGCCGCGCCGCGGCGCCCGCATCAGTGCCCGCGTCTGCAGCAGCGCCCCCGCCCGCCGCCCCGGGGCCCACCCCGCCACCGTGCCCGCGCGCCCCGAGCCCGTGACGCCCGCGCGCCCCGAGCCCGTGACGCCCGCGCGCCACGAGTGAGGCGCCCCCGGAGAGGGGCTGCGCGCGGGAGGGAGCGCGGGGCAGCCGGAGCACCTAGACGACCCCCGCGTCCCGGAACCGCGGACCCCGAGCTCTCGAGGGCCAAGTCGGCGGCGAGCAGCAGGAGGAGGGGGCGCCGAAGCCGAACCCAGCCGCGTGCACCCCTGTGGCCCCCGGCCGGCAGCTGCGGAGGGAACCTGAGCCGCCGGGCGGCCGGGGCCGCGCCGAGGACAACGAAGAGGAGGCGGCCGACAGAACCAGGCGCCCGGAGAGCCCCGCGCGGGAGGCCCCCGGGACCGCGCCTGCGACGGGGCCGCGCTCCGTGCGCCTCTCTCGGGTAAGACCCGGGGCCGCGCATCGGCCCCGGCGGGTGGGTGGGGAGGGACACCAGCGTTCGTGGAGTCGGGGCGCGTGATGCGGTGTTGGCGGCGGGAGAGGCCGGGCTCCGGGACCCTGAGGCAGTACCCCTCCTGCATTGACCGCACCTGAGGGAGACCCTCGCGGTGCCTCAAAAGGTGCCCGTAGCCATGGTGTCGGTCACACCGCGTGGCCCGGATTCCGGGTTTCGGCACTCGGAGATGACAGTGAGGCGACCTTCAGAGAGTCCCGATCTGAGCCAGGCCAGAGAGTGAGCAGCACCCCGGTTCCCACTCACCGGCAAAACTAATGTAAATTACATCATCTGAGTGTGTCTGGGACAGAACGTGTGGCTTTTAGGAACCTTCCTTTCAATTCTGAGAGTTAACAAGTTTACTTTTGACATGGGTTTTAATTTTTATTTATTTATTTAAAAGATTTTATTTATTTATTTGACAGAGAGAGACCACAAGTAGATGGAGGGAGAGGCAGGCAGAGAGAGGGAAGCAGGCTCCCCGCCGAGCAGAGAGCCCGATGCGGGACTCGATCCGAGGACCCTGAGATCGTGACCTGAGCCGAAGACAGCGGCTTAACCCACTGAGCCACCCAGGCGCCCCTGACATGGGTTTTTAAATCCTTTTCGAATCTTCAAGGTCAGCCTATTGCAGGTGAAAACAAATGTGATGAAGTGTGGTTTCTGCTTTTGTTAAGTTGTGTTTAGGGAAGCTCAGCTGCTCCCAGGCCAGCCTCTGTGCTTCAAGCCCTTCCCTGCACTTGCTCAGAAACCGAAATCAGCCTTCACTTTGAGCGCCTCCGAAGTGTAAGTGGTTTGGCCTCCGTTTGCTTTTTTTTAAACAGTTTTCTGATTTTCTTCCCCAGAACTTAATGGCTCAAACAAATACGTAACTGTTGTCTGCAAGTGTGTAGGCTGGATGGGTACCCTTTCCTGGAGCATCTTTTGTTTATTTGCGGCAGGGATAAACAAGGGATATCAGACAGGGGGACAAGCTAGGAACAGGGTCCTTTTCAGTTTGCAACTGCAAGAGCAGCTCAGTCCTGTGCAGTCTGCACTGGGGAGGGTCAATGACCCCTCCCCCTGCGCCAGACAGGACGTTTGCCTGGCAGGTTCAGAGTTGGATCTGGAGTGACAGATGACACCTTCCTCTTTTTCCTGGTTTGGAAAGATCACACTTGTGTGCCCTTTGATCTCTGACCCTAGTTTTATCACAGAGGTGCCCTGACAAACATAGGCCACTTGGAGAGCCGAGCAGGACTGGGGGTTGCTGAGCTGGGTTAGAAAGCCCAGAAGGTTTGGCAAGAGTTGGGTCTCAGCTTGACCCCAGCATGAGCCTGTTCCTGTTCAACTCCCCAGGGGCCTGTGAGATTTGGTTTCCCATCCCCAGCTCTTCCTGGAGGGTGTCCCTACCCTGGCTGTGTTGCTGATGTTCTTTCTGAAAGGACACAGGCTTTTTTTTTTTTTTTTTAAGATTTATTTATTTATTAGAGAGAGAGTGCTTGTGTGGGAGCATGGGCCAGCTGGGTGGAGGGAGCAGTGGGAGGAGGGAAGAGAATTCCCAAGCAGACTACGAAGTGAGTACTGAGCCTGATTGGGGGGGAGGGTGGGCTTGGTCCCAGGACCCCACGATCATGACCTGAGCCTAAGTCAAGAATCTGCTGTTCAACACACTGAGCCATCCAGGTGCCCCAGGACGCAGGCCTTTGGGTGAAAGACCTGGATTCAAATTCCAGCTCTTCTCTCTTTTGTGACCTTGGGCCCTTATTTAACCCCTGTGACCTGGCTTTCCCTTCTCTGGGATTGCCTGCCTCCCCGGAACAAACAAAACTCATGGAATTATTACAAGGATTAAAGAGTGTTTTAAATGAAAGTGTTCGTAAAAGTTTGACTAAATGATGTGAGAGGTTTTCAGGTCTCATTCCGATAAGACTAGGTGTGTCACTTGGTGACCTTTTTCAGCCCTAACAGAGATAAATAAAGCAGATATTATAATACTAATTATCTTTCTTACAGTTTTGCTATGAAGGTCAAATCAGATCACATAAAAGGGTATTGAGGGACACCTGGGGGAGTTCAGTCCATTAAGTGTCCGACTCTTGATTTCAGCTTAGGTCATGATCTCAGGGTTGTAGTTTGAGCCCCAGGTCAGGTTCTGTGCTGGGCTGGAGCCTGCTTAAGATTCTCCCTCTGCCCCTCTCCCCCAAAAGGGGGCTTTGAAAATAAACGAGCAGTACTTGCGTTGAAAGGAGTTCCTCAACTTTCAGTTTCCAAACTAACAGTGCCTTACCATTTGCCGTCTGATGTGGATTTCCTTCTGGTCATTGCTTCTTAAGCCCTAGCCTCTGACCTGGCACACAGTAGGTCTCTAATTGTTAGATGACTCTTGAGTTGACCATCTCATATAGGTTCTTAGATTTTATTTTTCAGTCTCAAGGGAGTGTCTTTTGTCTAGAGACACAATGTTGAATGGGCCTTCTGGTTCCTCCCCCCCGTTTTTGGGAACAAATACTACCCTTTCTGACTTGCTTCCTTATTAGGTGTGTCCAAATGGAGGCCACCTGCAGTGTTGAAAAATTCAGCGTTTTAGTGAAGAGACAGTAAATAATAGCATATGCGTAAATCTGGATGCCTCCAAGCTACATATAATGCCAGTGATGAACAGCCGCTTAAAGAAATGCTTTGACGTGTTTTATGAGGGATGTGTGGCTTTATGATTCATTGAGAAGCTCATTTAATTATGTGTTTGTTAGGAGTGCACCTGAGGTGGAAGAGGATGGCACACAGGTGGAAGGCTAGCTCTTAACAACCTTGTTTGGCTTCTGGTCCTGCATTCGGGAAGGGCTGCTCCCAGCCTCACCTGGTTAATGGGAGGAGGGCTGTAAATCTCTTCGAAGACTAACAGCACAGTGACTTCTAGGAGCCAGTCACAGCCAGGTCTCAAGCTATGAAATGGATCATATTGATACTTCTTAAACCTGCCCCATAATCTTCTGGGCAAAGGAACCCTGGAAAGGGGGATTTTGGGCATAGCCTGAGGTTTCTGGCACTTTTCAGGGAATTTTTCAATGTTCATTCACCAATTCCTTTGATGGAGAATAGGATGCAGGATTCATCTGTTTTAATATAAAAATGCTTTAAGTTATTGTCTTAATTCAAAAAGCATCCAAGGAAGATGCACCTTATTTTCCCCGAGGCTCTGTGGGCTCCCTGCAGCATAAGTTTGGTTACCCCAGGGGTGCCTGGGTAGCTCAGTTGTTGGGCGTCTGCCCTCGGCTCAGGTCATCATCCTGGGGTCCTAGGATCAAGCCCTGCATTGGGCTCCCTGCTCAGTGGGAAGCTTGCTTCTTCCTCTCCCACTTCCCCTGCTTGTGTTCCCTCTCTTGCCGTATCTCTCTCTTGCTCAAATAAATAAATAAAATCTTAAAAAAAATTTTGGATACCTCAATTTTTATTTATTTATTTTTTATTTATTTTTATTTTTATTTTTTTAAAAATATTTTTATTTATTTATTTGACAGAGAGAGATGACAAGTAGGCAGAGAGGCAGGTAGAGAGAGAGGAAGGGAAGCAGGCTCCCTTCTGAGCAGAGAGCCCGATGTGGGACTGGATCCCAGGACCCTGAGATCATGACCTGAGCCGAAGGCAGCAGCTTAACCCACTGAGCCACCCAGGCGCCCCTTGGATACCTCAATTTAAGATTTTTTAAAAAATTTTATTTATTTGACAGACAGATATCACAAATAGGTAGAGAGGCAGGCAGAGAGAGAGAGAGAGGAGGAAGCAGGCTCCCCGCCGAGCAGATAGCCCGATGCGGCACTCCATCCCACGACCCGAGCTGAAGGCAGAGGCCTAACCCACTGAGCCACCCAGGCGCCCTGGATACCTCAATTTAGAATCTTGGAGCTGGATTATTTCTAGGGGCTCTGCTCATTCCAGACTTCATGATGTGCCTGGACTTTTTTTTTTTTTAAGATTTTATTTATATATTTGACAGAGATCACAAGTAGGCAGAAAGGCAGGTGCAGGGAGGGGGGCGGGGAAGCAGGCTCCCCGCTGAGCAGAGAGCCTGGTGTGGGACCTGATCCCAGGACCCTGGGATCATGACCTGAGCCAGAGGCAGAGGCTTTAACCCACTGAGCCACCCAGGTGCTCCGTGCCTGCACTTTTATTTTTTTTTATTTTTTTTTATTTTTAAAGATTTTATTTATTTATTTGACAGAGAGAGAGATCACAAGCAGGCAGAGAGGCAGGCAGAGAGAGAGGAAGGGAAGCAGGCTCCCCGCTGAGCAGAGAGCCCAACGCGGGACTCGATCCCAGAATCCTGAGATCATGACCCGAGCCAAAGGCAGCGGCTCAACCCACTGAGCCACCCAGGCGCCCATGCCTGCACTTTTAAAAGCAGGAGGTCCTCTCCTTCCTAGAGGTGAAAAGGATGCTCTAATATCCAAAGGTATGTTAGTGAATCAAAGAAACACCAGAGTATAAATTATCTGGATTTGAATGTAAAGGAAGACCATGCTCTGGGTATTCAAGGGACTTTGAAATTTTTTTTTTTTTTGCCCGTAAGAATTGTTGAAAAAAAAACTGTGAACCTGTGGATAAAGTGGTTTGACTTTTTCTGTAAGGTATCCCTTGTAGAATAGTATTCAGAGCACTACTTACTTTATGGCACGCCCCCTTAGTAACTAGACCTAGTTACTAGGTAGCGAGATGATATTGATTACAAAATGCTGCTGTCTCCTGAATTATGTTCACATGAACTAGCTGGTAGCAATTCCTACCTTGGATTACACAGATGCAGGTTTACTTATGTCACTTAAAAATGGGTATTAATTAGAATAAGGGTAAGGATTTTGATTTTTCTTCTCCACATTTAGGGAGAAAAAGCATCCCTGAAAATGGAGAACCCTGGGATTTTCGAAGTTCTCCATCAGTTCCTCTGGTGGTTTGGGTAAAGTCAAAAACTCCTTCCTGTCAGTTCTTTACATCAGTGGTATAGGCTATGGGCCTGGATTTTTTTTTCAAGGGTGCGTTCTGCGAGCTCTCACTTTCTAAGTTTTGCAAAAAGTAGAGAAGGTGGGACCTTGGTGTAGGTTTGCTTCCTTTTATCATGCTCCTTCTCAAGTAATAAGGGGGATGTGGTCAAACACCTGCGTCTGCCATTAGAATGTTAGAATAGGTTTGGCTTCCCTTGTGTGATTGATGCAGGAGTTTGAACCAGGGGGAGCAGGTGAACAATGAGTGTGGAAGCTGCCCTTGAAGTTATCCGAAGAGTTTGGAAAATTTGGCCTGGTGAGGAGTGAGGAGGAGGAATTTCATTTTTGCTATTTATGCCAAAGGGGACCGGGAGTCCGGGTTCAAGGTGGGACCTTGATTGGTTCCACCGATTGGCTGTGGCCCCGGGGTGTGGAGAGGGAGGCTCACAAGAGGAAGATCCTGATGGTGCGGTTTGTGCCTGGCTTTTGCTCCCTGCTCTCCTGGCTCCAGCCATTTGCAGGAATGGAAGGCTTCACTATCCAACCTGTGGCAGGTGGGCCTGCAGCCGGTCAGCATTACCTGGGAGCCTGTTAGCCCCGTAGAACCTCAGACCCGTCCCAGACTTGCTGGATGTGAAGCTGCATTTGATTTGATTTAATTTTGTTTTATTTTATTTTATATTTCTATTTATTTATTTATTTAGTCCGATGCTTAACCAGTGGAGCCACCCCAGACGCCCCATGAATCTCCATTTTAAACCTATCCCCAGGTGGTATTGATGCTCAGAGACCTCTTCATCTCTTGGTGGTTCCCCAGAACGTTCTTTCCCCATGCGTGAGGCCAGACTTCATGTATGTTGGGAAGAACAAGTGGCCGGTACACACTGGTTCCCTGCCCTCCTTGGGAGAGTTGGCGCTCAAGGTTGGATTCCTCCTCTTGCCCTCCCCTGGTAGGAAAGGGGCTGGGGTTTCTGAGAAGAGGTTGGTGAACCTGGGCTCTCCCAGTGCCCACCTCTTCCCTTAAATTGTGCGCAGTGAACTGTACAATGGGAAGACCCAAAGAGGGAATGGACAAGCTGTTGTTTTCATTCAGCAGTGAGGAGAAGCATTCCCAAATGTGGCCAGTCATTTACCCTCCCTGCCACAAGGCACATCTGAAACATTCGGTGGTGTTTTACGTTCTTAAAACGCCAGAGCAGTGACTAGGTGGTTCTGTCTAAGTTCTAGCTCTAGAGTTGACCCAGCTACCCACACACTCACCTCCCTTTGCTGAGCAGATCGGAAGTGCCCGGTCATATGTGTGGACATCACTAGACAGGGTGGAAGCTAGAGAGAAGGTGGGTGGATCTGACCCCAGCATATAGGTAAACTTTCTCATCCTCCCTTCTTCGTTCTGCTTTCCTGGCAAGTGCAGAGCTCTCGGCCTAGGGTCCTCCTTCTGTAACCTCATGCTGGGATGGGTGCACACAACCTGCCTTTGCAAAATTCTCCTTTTTTCCCTTTTTGCCCTAGAAGTGCCCAAGATCCCAGTCTGAGAGATGAGAGGAAATCTCCAGGGGCCCTTGGGGGGGGTTCAGTAAGTTAAGCATCTGCCTTCAGCTCATGTCATGGATCCCAGAGTCCTGGGATTGAGCAGGAGCCTGCTTCTCCCTCTCCCTGACTTGTGCTGAAATAAACAAATAAACTCTTTTAAAAAAAAGGCAAATTAAAAAAGGAAAGGAAATGTCTAACATAATCAGCTTTTCTTTTTAAAAAAGTTGTATACAACAAATTTCACCATTTTAGCCATTTTTCATTGTACAGTTTCGTGGCATTAAACTGATTCACTTTGTGTAGATACCCCCAGAACATTTCCATCTTCCCCAACTGCTTCCCCAGTCTCCTGTCCCTTCAGCCTTGGGCAACCAATGTGCTTCTACTTTGTGTCTCTGTGAGTTTACCACTCTAGGTCCCTTATTTAAGAGGCATCGTACTATATTTGTTGTTTTGTATCTGGCTTTTTTCACTTAGCATAATATCGTCAAGGTCCATCCATGTTGTAACATGTACCAGAATTTCGGTTCTTTTTAAGAATCAGTAGTATTCCATTGTGTGTATAGACCATATTTTGTTTATCCATTCATGTATCTTTGGACACTTGGGTTGCTTCAACCTTTTGACAGTTGTGAATAAGGCTGCTATGAACATGGGTACAGATATCTGTTTGAGTCCTTGCTTGACCTTCTTTGGGGTGCATACCCACAAGCAAAATTGCTGGGTCCTGTAGTAATTCTGTTTAATTTTTGAGAACGTGCCATACCATTTTTCTCAGTGGCTGAACTGTTTTATTTTCCTACCAGGAACACACAACTGTTCCAATTTCTCCACATTCTCACCAGCACTTGTTATTTTCAGTTTTTTGTTCTGTTCTCTTTGATAATAGCCATTCTGATCGGTGTGATCGGGTTATTTCTTTCGAGTCCCTTTTCTTTATTCTGATAGTCTCCCAACACTAGCCACGGTTTTTGCCAGACTTTGAGCTGTGGAGGATTTCTGAGAAGTGGAACTCTTGCTTCAATCCTTGCTCCTGATTGCTTTTTTTTTTTTTTTTTTTTCTAGATTTTACTTATTTATTTGAGAGAGAGAGTGAGGAGAAGGTCAGAGGGAGAAGCAGACTCCCCATGGAGCTGGGAGCCCGATGTGGGACTCGATCCCGGCACTCCAGGATCATGACCTGAGCCGAAGGCAGTCGTGCAACCAACTGAGCCACCCAGGCGTCCCTCCTGATTGCTTTTTAACTCAGTGGGTGTCACACTGAATTTACTTAGTGTGGTGAGACTCGGATGAATAAGGTTTCTAGGAGCTGCTAGTATTTCAGAGTCTGCGAGGTCTGTGAGTTCATGGTCTTTCCTTCCGTGCTTCCCTCTCCTCTGTTATTTTGAATGGGAATGTGGGTGTGTAAGTTGGGTTAATAAGGAGGACAATAGTGGAAAGACTACTCAGTAAGACAGGACATCGCATTTCGTGATTCTGAGTCGAGGGTTCTAAGAATAAATTTGATTTGCTTGTTGGACCTTGCCTTGGAGTAGGGGTTTTTGGCAGTCTAACATCTGCAGAAATCTGGCAACACAGTTGTATTGTCGGCTCCAGATCTTGCCCATGTCGCAGAATTTCAGGTCTGGGGTTTCAACTCAGTTGCTTAAGCATCTGCCTTTGGCTCCCATCGTGATCCTGGGGTCCTGCTCAGCAGAGAGTCTGCTTCTCCCTCTGTTCTTCCCCCTGCTCCTGCCTGCTCTCTCTCTGTCTCATGCTCTGTGTGTGTGTGTCTCTCTCTCAAATAAATACAATCTTAACATTTTTTTTCAAATCTGGGAAGAAAATGGGCGATTTATTTAAACT
Organism: Mustela nigripes; assembly: GCF_022355385.1. Classification (NCBI taxonomy): domain Eukaryota; kingdom Metazoa; phylum Chordata; class Mammalia; order Carnivora; family Mustelidae; genus Mustela; species Mustela nigripes. The sequence continues at coordinate 70,298,123 of NC_081558.1, forward strand.
ATAGTGACAGGCAGATTCTTGTCATGTTACATGGTTGGGATTGATGAGCTTTGTGCCAGGAGATTAAAAACACCAGCCAACAAACAAAAAACCAAACCCTATGATTCAGGGGTAGTAGTATAATGGTTTTGAGGAAAGGTGGAGAGAAGGAAAATGAGCAATTTGTTACACGGATGAGTCACTGGTGTTGTGTCTGTGAGTGTTCAGTTGAACACAGGATTTCTGAGACAATAGGTTTACTGGCTTAGGTAGTAGGGAAGGAAATAGTGTCATCCAGACGGTGGGTATTCCCTTTCAACCTCGGCATCTAGAATATGTTTTAAATAAAATGCTGAATTCTGGGGAATTGTACAGTTTTATGTGCTTGACTGGGGCATAACCTTATTTCCATTCATTAAAAAATAAAATCCTCCAGATTTAATAGTTTGTTGGGATCAACTGTAGCACACCATTGATATGTTTGAAGTCATGCTCCCCCCCCCCCCCCCCAAGATTGGTGCTTTTCCAGGGTTATTTGTGTTGAACCCGGCAAAAACTCCTGTTTGGGGCAGCCAATTTCTGAATCATTACTTTGTACGATAATCTCATATGGTTATTAAAGGGATTACATGAGTTTAATGTGTATGCATGGCTCACAGTAAACAATTTGTGTTAAACATTATTATTGTTACTGAACTTCTTATGATGTGTTCATTCCCGAGTCATTTCAGGGCATCCTATGCTACGAATCCTGTGCTACGCCCCAGGGCTATGGGCCTTGTCTTTATGGTTCTCAAAGGAATAGCCCCCATGACCTAAGGCAATATGGGCTGTGAATTTTGCTCACCTGACAGTGAACTTCCCTCCTTTGGCTTTGAGGAGAAGCCTTTCTCTTTGCAAGGATCCTGAGGCGTCAGAGATATCCCTTTGGACTTGACATTTGGACACAAATATCAAGACATTTCCAAGGTCTCTTGTGGAAGGAGTGTAGTTCGGTGTTAAGTATTTGAGAAAATACCTTTCTGTTTGAGAAGACAGGCAGAATATTCTATTACAACAGATAAAAGTATGACAAGCAAATCACTGGGAAAACAAATTGGCTGTAAACTGTTGACTGATGCAGTAGGTGTGTTCATACTGTACTGGAAAGATAGGAAAATAGTTTGTGTCATTAAAAGAGTAGAAGAAGAATGTCATAGCCGCTGTTGAATGTGAACTTGAACAGCTTTGAGCTCTGCTGAGTCTCTTGATACTAGAAGAGAAACAGTACTCGTATGGAAGGAAACAAAGGGAATAATGAAGAGAGTTTGGTTATTTTATTATCAAACATACCCTTTTTTATTATCCTTTATGGTATCCTGATTGAAGAGGCCGCACGGCAGAGAATCTCAGTGTAATCATATGTGAGGATTTCCCTCACAGACTCAGAAGTTGCCCCCACATGCGGTCAGTAGGAGAGCAGGGATGCAGCAAAGAGAAGGCCATGGCAGGGTGGGGATGTGATGAGGGGAGGCAGCTGGCTTCACAGGGTGAGCGTGCCCAGGCATGTGTGTGGTCCCCAGCCCTATCTGCCACTGGAATGACAGCCCGCGCTCTGGCTTGGCTAGAGGTGAGAGAGGATGTGACTTCAGACAGTGAGTGCTAGTGTGATTAAAGTGGATGGATTCCTTTGGTGACCTGGAGGGGATACCTCAGCTTGCCCTTTGAAGAGATGGTGGTTAACGTTTGGGAGAGGTGACCTCAAGGATGGGGCTGAGAATTTTGAATTGGCTAACTCAATTGTGATAACTCAGCGGCTGGGGGGTGGGGCGGTGGGTGGGTGGTGGTGAAGACCGGCAGGACCTTGTTTGGGAGGTCCTGGGTTTGATGGAGGTGTTGGGCCTGAGGCTTAGGGGAGAGATCCGAGTGTGAAGGGAGGGCTTGGGGGCTATTGCAGTGTAGACAGTAGTGATGTCATGGGAAGAACTCCTAGAGTTCTACCTGGGAGGAGACCAGAGGGGCTGGGGGAAGAGAGAGTGCTTGCAGCAAGCACGAGGTTCCTGGCTTCTCTCTGCTGTGCTGAGCCCTGCAAGATAGCAGCTAAAATGTTCTCCGGGTTTGTTTACACTTGTTGGTATGCAAATATTTGTGGAGTTGTATCTAGAAGTGATGCAGGCTTCGCCTTGGAAGCACAGTAACAAGTTGACCATGAGGATTCTTGTGGCCTTCAGGAACATTTTCAAGTGTTCTTGCCAAGCATCCCATATGCTTATCTCATGGTAGGGGAGGCATGTTTGATGAGTTCCCCAAATTAGTGAGTTTGGAATTAGGGATTTTGTTGCACTTTTTTTGTGACCCTTGTATGTGTAACTTGAAGGTTTTCAGCTTGTGTTGTTAGAGCTGGGGAATCATGGTGAAATGGGAGGGAATTAGAAGTTGCTTGTTCTAGTAAAGATAACTTCTACTGCCTGTCACAATGGATAAAATAAGCAACGCAGCAGTACTAGCCGCTGGTGAGGGTGTGGAACAGGCGGAAGGAAACCTCAGGCACCACGTGCAAAGAACAACAACCTGTAGGAAGATTAGTGATAGTTACTCACGCTGACCATCTATATTATGAGCCTGAGATTCACGCCTGGGCTTATATTCAACAAAAATGCGTGCTGCTGCTTAATTAGTAGCAGCTTTGCTCATGTTAGTCCTCAGGTGGAGAAGCCCAAATGTCTATTAACGAGTGACCATGTCAACAAAATCATGGTTTATCCATACAGTGCACTACTGCTCAGCGGTAAAAAGGGATGAGCTATTGATGGACGCAACAAGTAGACGAATGCTGCTAGAAAATGTTGAGCTGAGGAGACCAGACACAAAAGTATATTCCAGAGGATTCCATTCTCAAGAAGTCTAATTGGACAAAACTCCCCTACAATAAGGATCAGGATAGTGGTGGTTACCGACGAGGAGGTAACTGTGCAAGATGGATATGTAAGGCATGCATAAGACAGTGAAAGGTTCCGGCGAATTTGGCAACTGTGAGATTTTAATGTAACATTACGGAAGATAGTTAGCTGTTCCACAGAATTAAACAGTGCCCTGATCTGGGGTTTCCATCCCATTGTCTCCCCCCCGCCCCCGCCCCGTGGAGTCCTTTGGAACATACAATACACACCTCGAACATGGTCCTTCGGGCAGCTGTTGTCCAGTCTTTGGGGTAATTAATGAAGCCTGGGTATTTACTCATTTTTCCTTGGTTCATGAAGGGTGTATTGTTATCTTGGTGGCCCAGGGCCAGGCCTAGGGTGATATGATAGAGGCATAGTTTAAGTAATCAAGAGAAATAATATTTTAGTGTGGTATTTCTAAAAAAAAAATGAGCACAGAGAAATCAATGATGAACAAAACGTCAACATTTGTAATAAAGACAGAATTCATATTACTGATTTTTCGTTTTTCCCGATGCTCCCATATGGCTTGACAGGACACTGTCGTGGGCCGGAAGATGGAGTAGGAGGAGCTTGAGAACCATAGTCTTGGCCTGGATGTCTGACTGACTCAAGAGAGTAAAAGGTGAAAAGGCAGGTTGGTAAAGACTGAACGGCCCTTGATTCTGTTAGTGCTCTTCAGTGTTTTGGGAATGGAAACAACTGTGCTGTGTCTTGGAAAGGATTCTTCTCAGTATATTAAACATTCTGACAACAGGGAATAATGTATACAAGCACTTAATGATGGTCCTTCAGGTGCTATAATTGTTCTTTTTAAGTTTTGGTGACTTTTATAGTGTTGACTTCTGGCAAGAATGGCTTGATGTTCTAAAAACAGTAAATTGTCAAGGCTCAGGTAATTTGTTCATGGCATTAACAAGATATAAAATGTTGTCTTTTAGTGTGGAACAGTATTTGGTAGTAGAAAAAATTCACGATTGCCCACCTTTGAGCTAACCATGTGACTGTTGTTGATGTAATTACTCGGTAGGCAGGGCAGAATCTAGTAATTTGCCAACCTCCATACTGCGTACTTACAGACACATCTGTGCGTTTGTATGTTATCAAGCGTGGTTTTTGAAATGTGGCCTCTTGCCTTTTTCTGGTAAGTCCCATGCATCATGTCCATTGGGCTCTTCTTCGTGGTCGGAGGTGTTGCCTGGACTGAGCATGCGCACGCGAGAGAAGTCCCATATTTTTCAGCATCTCTTCCAAGTTGCTATGGATACTGTATCAGTGCCAACTGGAGTCTCCTTTCTGTCCCTTTCCGACAGGCTTCCCCTTAGAAGCTGAAATGCTTGCCCTTCCTGATGCTAAGGTATGGATTCTTCAGAATACTAGAGGACTTTTATAAGTGTACCATATGGGAATTACTTTAAAAAAAGTATGCCAGAGAGGGTTAAAACTTCCAGCCTTGTAAAAGCTCACTTCTTTGTTCACAGCCTTCCCACCCTGCTTGCCCATTTTGCTGTGCATGGTTTTCTCCTAGCAACATGCCGTGGTCAATGGGAAAGTCCAGCTGGCTGAGAGCCTCCCTGCTACAGACCAGCTTCCCCAGACCGGCACCAGGTCTCCTGGAGGGGCTGGTACCTTGTACCCTGGCGTCAAGGCACAGCTGATGGTGCACTAGCCTTTCATGGGATCTGGCAAAGTTTTTTCATTGGGAGTTCCATTACTTTAATAAAGATGGGGTTATTCAGATCTGTTCTTTCCTCTTGTGTTAGCTTTGGTTAAGTTGTATGTTTCCAGGAGTGGTCTATGTCATTAAAGCTGTTGAATTTCTTGCTGTAACCATTATCTTTTTAATGTCTAGAAGAGTTGTAGTGGTGTTCTCCCTTTTGTTTCTGATCTGTGCCTTTCCTGTTAAGAAGATCTCTGTTCATAGGAACTGCCACATCAGGGTAACTGAGTTCGGGAGAGTGGGTGGGGGTGGTGTTGGGAGAAGGGAATGGGGAAGGCAGTGGAGGAAATAAAGCCTGGGGGAGGGAGGGTGGAGAGGAGGACTGGCTGCTGTTGGCTGCCTTCTCTCTGGGGAGGAGCTGCCGGGGAAGATCGGTCACGTGGGCGGTGAGCTCATTAGGCTGGGGACACCAGCTGTGCTATTATTAGGGCTTTTAAAGTCCATGGCAGATGTTCTTAGGCGGAGTTCCAGCCTTGTTCACTTCCCACATATGGCATAATACAGTACATGGAAAAGGAGTGGCTCGGTAACAGATAGCTTTTCCATGAAACACATCCCTCCTCCCACCCCCACCTCCCCGTCCCCGTGAACTTTTCCCTTCTCTTTCTCTTGCCCTTTGTGGCATTTTCTCTCTGTCGTTCCTTGTCTTTTTCTTTCTCTCACTGTGTTTTCTGTTTTCTTGTCTTTGTCTTTTGTCTATTTCTCTCTCTGCTGTTTGTTGTCTTTCTCTCCCTCCCTCTCTCTGTTTCTGTCTCTCTCTCCCCATCTTTTCTATTTCTGGGCTGTTCCGCCCCTCCCCCCCCCCCCCCCCCCCCCTCCTATAACACTTCCTTCTTTTCTCCTTTGAGGCCCTCTTATTTAACCCGGTGGGGAACTAGGGCAGGACAGAGTGGCACGGGAAGAAAGTTTGCCCATTTTAGGTTAAAAGTGAGCCTTGGCGTTTCCTAGAAAGTATAAGGAGTGCAGGTAAGTCTGAGGGTGATGAACACTTGAGATTGTGTGGTCAAGAGCCTGTTTTAAACTGCACAATTAGCTTAACTGCTCTCAGTCATGGGGCGCAGCAGTGATCCTAATGGCTCTGGGGCCATTGTAACCCAGACAGACTGAAGAGCCGGCCAGGGCACTGGTTATCTGTTCATTTTTGCACACAGTGTGTGCATTGTTGGTTTGGCTGATGACCTCTCTTGCCACCATCGCCCTGGGTCCCCACCAATCAACTATTATCAGCAAGCATCTATGTGGTCATTCTCTCACCCCTCATTTTTATAGTAACCCATCTCAGCTTGGAAACACAAGGTAAAATCAGTATCAGAGCTACGTAAATTACTCTTCTGGGAGGACTGAATCGGTACGGGGAATGTGCGGTTATGGGCTGGAACCTCGATGTATATGTTTTAAAGCTCAAAGGGATGCAAGCTTCATTAGAAAAGTTTACTACTGTTTTTTTTCCCAGTGCTGTTGTTTTGAGATATTTACACTAATTTTGTAGCTATGACAAATTGATCCCATTTTAATTTCAAAAAAAATGAAATAATACATATATCAGTGTCCTATCTTACTCTAATTTTAAGAAAGTCTCTATAACCTGGGCATTTTTTTCAAAGGAAAATAAATATAACTAAATATAACTATCTTAGAAAAAATTACTTTTTTTGGATTTTAGAAACCATTTTGTTGTGAAAATGCTAAAAAAAAAAATAAAAGCCCAAGCCCAAAATGTGGAGTGAGATCAGCATGGGAAGAGAGTTATGAACTGGTTACCTAATTATTCTTACTGGTTTCTCTGCCAATTCAGAGATTGGGAAATATAACCAACAATGGCCTTTTTTTTCCCCCATGTCCCTAACTTTATCTGAAGAAGGGGAATCATAAAGCAGGAAGCCGTTTCCTATGATGGCCACCCCAGCTCTTACAGATCGGTGGAAGCGGGTGCCGTGGCTCCACGCTGTGGGGCGACAAGTGTCCATGCCGAATGTCAGTGTATTCGCTGAGTAGTGTATGCTGATCCCAGAATCGTGGTTGGTTCTGATTTCCTAGGTCTTCAGGAGGTAAGAGTCAGCTTTGGTTGGAGTCAGTGCCTTCTCAACAGGATGGGGAACTGGAGGTCTGGTTAGAAGAGTGATTGCAAGTATGTGTGGAGTGGCCTCCCTGGGCCAGCCACTGAGGTGTGACAGTAAACTAGACAGCCCAGGTCTGGGGACAGGTGAAAGAGATATAAACAAGTAGCAGGTGTAAGCTGTAATGCCAGGTGGAGACTGGGGGCGATAGGGAGGGAGGGGTGGCAGAGGGTGGAGTGGCTCTGAAGGCCTCCGTGGGGAGGTTATGGGTGAGCAGAGACCCAACCATGGGGAGAGGGAGATGAGCCTTGGGAAAATGTGGAAGGACAGTGTCCTCTCAGGTAGAGCAAACAGCAAGTGCCCAGGCCTCTGCAGGTAGGCTACTGTGACCTTAATGCGGGACCCACCCCCCTACCCCAGTTCACCTGGGAAAGTGGACAAAGATGAGGGAGGCGACCAGGACAGGCCTGCGTCCCACTGGCCTGCCTGGCTATGGTCAGCAGTTGCAATTTTATTTTGAGTATGATTGGAAGGAAGCTGCTGGAGGATTCTGAGTAGGGGGTGTGACATGAATGGATTTACTTTGTACAAGGGTTCCCCCGCTGCTGTGTGGACAGCCAGGTAGGGGGAGTAGGGAGAGGGAGAGTGTTCTGTGTTGATACAGGCTCAGGCAGGGTGGTGGCAGCTCTAGGCCAGGGTGGAGGATGCGCTGTGTGTTGGGAGTAGAGACTCAGGGCAGGCCGGAGAGGGATGTGAGGAGCCATGGCAAGGAAGACTCAACGGAGATGCCTTAGATCTCATACATCCTGAATGGAGCTTTTAACACTGGACAGCATTTACATAATTTAAAATTTTGGTGTTAGAAGTCATTTGGTGTCCTTTGTTGGTGAAGTGGTTAGTAGGGACAGCTGGAGGTAAACTTTACCCAACACTTAAAAAAAGAGCAGAGGCGTCTTCTCTGAAGCCCGAGGTAAAGGCTGAGAGGAAGGAGAATGCCGCGTTCTTTCACAGCCCGGAAGTCACTCTTCTTGGCAGAAGAGGGAAGAAGGGGAATCTCAAACTTCAACCCAAGGCAAGGAGCATGAAGTAACCGTTGAACAGATTACAAAGAGGGAAAGGAATGGTGTGCCTCAGCACATGAGTAACGGTGAGAGCCATAGCGATGTGAATTTTCAATGTTGAAAAAGTTTCTGAAGAGTCTCCAAGCGATTCGGTAGTATTTTCTTTGTGTGTGTTGCCAGTTTGCTTATCCTGTGTCTGGATACAGTGCCCTATTTGGAATTTACTGTTTTAAGAACGCTTCCCATAAAAGAGTGGGGTTGTCTGAGGTGCCTTGCCGATTTCCTCACAGATAGCTTTTCCCCCCTGTGAGGATCAGAATTTCAGGAACCAGGAAGATGATAGAAACAGTAAAAGCCAATCCCAGGTTTATCATTATGGCTCTTGCTTACCTCATTATCTGAGATGGTGTCCCTCCCTGGAAGGCCTGGCCTTGAAACTTGGCCTGGGCAGAAAATCTGACTCTGCCCCAGCTCCTGGGAAGTGAGAGGATTCCCTTCCTTCACCTGAAGGCTTGAAGGGACTGAGTGAGGAATGCTTAGCAGCCTTCTTTGAGAAGCCTGTGCTGTTGCTTGAGGCCGGGTCAGTCGCTAAGGTTATCGGTCAAGAATCTGGAAGGTGCGTTCTCTTGGGGTCAGTTGCTGAGGTTATTGGTCAAGAATCTGGAAGGTGCGTTCTCTTGGGGTCAGTTGCTGAGGTTAT
>NC_081558.1:70306570-70352761 GCF_022355385.1 Mustela nigripes
CGGTCAAGAATCTAGAAGGTGCGTTCTCTTGGAATCTGAAATATTTAAGGACAGATCTTGCTGCTTTCTGGTTGAGTATGGCAAGAATAATCAACACGAGAGCTGGGCTTACTTGGGATTCCAGTATGTGCAGATGAGTGGGGCATGCCTGTTTATTGCAGAACGTGCTGCCATCTTCCAGGTAGTGGCTCTGGGACTTGGGTTTCCTCTCTGTGCAGTGCAGAGGAGCTGCCCCTCACCCTGTCATACTGTTTGAGGCCTGGCGAGTCTTTGCCAAGTATGGTGTGAAGCCCCAGGATATTGCTCAAATTCACTTAGCGTGTGTCAGCACCCAACGGCTGCTTTCCAACCTCTGAACGCTTCTCTTCTAGGCCTTTCCACTATGTCTTATTGGCATCTGAATAAATCAATAGGAAGTTACGAAGAACCAGATTAATGCTGACGGCCGTCTTGCCTATTACAAGACTGTTATCCTGTTTTCCTTCCTCGTGTCTTCTCTATCACCCCAAGACTGTGGCACCAATATTTTTTAACTCCCCCAAACCAGTGTGGTAGGCTGCTCCCCTCCTTAAAATGAAACTCCATTGTCATTGAATCAAGACACTGGCTGCTTTGTTTGGAAATGTGGGAAGGAAGGGATTTTTCCTGTAGAATACGATCAAGTCAGCTCTTTTAGAAATAGCCATTCTGGGCTCGGGGTGCCTTCAACTATATTTTGATGTGTTTGTTCTGGAACTATTAGCCCATCACATTCTGGGCTCTTTTTAATGGGCTCTGGGTAATTACCGTGGCCTCCCATCTCAGCGAGTACAGTAAGCCATTCAGGAGGATAGCCAGTTGCTTATTAGCTGGCAGCTGGTGGCCCCTGACCCCTCCTCCTTGGAGATGGTGTGAGGCCCAATTAGAGAGCCCTTGGACGAGGCTAAGTGATTGCTGGGGCATAAATAATGCAATCTACCCTGCCTCCCTGTGCATGTGGCGGGGCCGAGCACATTGGATCTTCGGATGCCTGAACCTCATAATCTGGGTCCTGCAGGCTTCGGCTTTGTGACCTTGGGAAGGGTCTCTGCCAGTGAGCCTCTGTGTTTCTATCTGTGGAATAAGACTGTCACAAGATTGTGGGGATTCACTAAGGTGACGTGTAGAACAGTTTGGCTTCTTCTCACTTGTTCAGCAGGCCCTTAGCCTGGAGAGATCTGAGCTCCACTCTTTTGGGGCTGGTGACACTTTGGGATACTGTCCTTTCTTTCCACTCCTAGGTTGTACGCCTCCCATCATGGAAGACCAGGATGTTTGGGTTACGGTCGTGTTCCCCTGACCTAGTGCCTCATTCGGGATTCTGATGACTCACCTGTCATGTTGACCATCTCCTCTGCCGTGGTGGCCTCTCCTCCCTTGCCCTTGTCTTAGCCTGGACTGTGTCATCTCCTGAAGTTAACCTGTCCCACCTCTGAAAACCTCAGCATAACTACCCTGCTCTTTGGACTCTAGACTGTCCAGCCCTTCATGCACGTTCCTTGTCCCCTCCAGGTTCCTGGCATCTCCCCTCCACTCCAGCCTACTGTCACCGAGCACCCGTTGTCCTTCCTTTTTGCCACCGCGCGGAACTCTGTGCCTAACCTCCTGGGGGCTGCTGGAGAAGTTCTAGAATCACTTATCACCTAGCATGGTGACCCTGTCAAGCAACTTCAGCTGGGCCACAGGCTTTGCCCAGTTGTATGCAGAAGTTTCTCTAGGTTTCTCTGTCAGTCTTGTGCCCCAGTGACTTGTAGACTTTCCAGGTCTTCCCTAAACATTTACCCCTGGCAGTGTGAGCAGGAGCCAACAGACTTGCTGCCTTGCAGCCTTCATGTGTAGACGTTGAGAACCTTTCTTCTGTCCTGTCTCCTGTAACGTGAAGGAGGGACCCTCTTCCTGCCTGAGGCTAATTTGCATCAGCCTGTGGGTCCCATCCTCTCTCACATCCTTAGGAGTGGCACCTGGAATCCCAGTCCTTTTTCTGTCTCTTTAGCCTCATCCTGTCTGTGGACTGCATCCCACATCCCTCTGACATACTTGGTTCTCTCCCCTCTTTCTAGACCCCTGGTCTTCCTTGGCCATAGCTCCTTCCTTCCTTCCTTCACTGCCATTCTCACTGAAACTTCCCCTTCCTCTCTTCCCCTCCTCCCTGGTCCTCTTGCCCTCAGGCACCTGAGCCGATCGTTCCCCTACCAAGAGCTCTGAATTTGGTGCTGTAAGTCCAGGGCACACCCAGTCCCATCATTTTTGACCTTTGATAGTACAGGCTACACATTCTGGCATTCCTTCCATGTCGAAAGGCTCTTTTCCCTGGGCTTCTAAAAAGCTGCTCCTTTCTGGCTTCCTTCCCACCTCTGCCGCCGCCCTGCCTCACAGGTTCTTCTGCCCCAGTGCAGTCTTTGCGTGGTGGCGTCCTCCAGCTCTGTCACCTCAGCGGAGCACCCTGCCTTGCACACTGCCCCTCAAAGTGGCCACGCCTGTGGCCTCGTTTGCCATCACTACCCAAATCTTGTTTCCTGAGCCCTGGACCCATTTACCTGCCTGCTTCCCTGCCTGCCTACCTCACACCTCCATTTAAGGGTGCATGAACATGGCCCAGCTCATTACCACCTCCACCACTTTCTCCCACTGCCCCTCACTTCCTCCCTACCAAAAAAGGAGTCTCTACCTGTGAGCCCAGTCACATTGTGGTTATCCTTGTGCTCAGCTGCTCAGGCAGGAACCTGGACCTTTTCCTACCCTCTATTTCTCACTCCTGTCCCTTGCCCTGGGTATTTGCCTCCTAGATCACTCTGAATAGCCTGCTGGCCTTGGCTGCTCTAATATTTTCTCTACTCTGCTGAGGTGACTTTCTGAAGTGTAGATCAGATCCCTTCATTTGCTTGCTTCCAGCCTGTTTAGGAACTCCCCCTGGGGCCAAAGAGGCTGCTGCCCCTCTTTCCCTTGCTAAAGCCCTTCAGAGCTTTTCCATTCCCTCGCAGGGCCCTGCTTTCCCTTCTTCCTCCTGGACTTTGCCTGTGCTGTTAACTCTGCCCCCACTCCCTGCACAGCCTGTCCTGGCAGTTTGGCTGACTCTTGCTCACTTTTTAGGTCTGTCCTGAGTTTGGCACAGGAAGACTTTCCTCACCCCAGGTTACCCATCTGTATCAGCAGTTCTCCCGGAGGCCTATCACTGCTGATATTTTTGTCTTTGGCCCCTTTGGAGGTAAAGAACATCCATGAGAGGCTTCAGTGGGACAGTGGAGGGCGTGCATACATCCGCCCTGGCATGTGGCACCTGACCCAAAGGGCTATTTTCATCTGGATCTTATATGGGGCACAGCATGTTGAGATCATTCTTTGCAATGGGTGGCAGGTTCCATCAGGGCAGGGATTTCTGTCCCATTCATTTCTCTCTAGTCCCAGTACTACCGGAGGCAGGCATAGCTCCTGGCACCTAATAGGTGCTCAGTAAATATCAGATCAGATGACTGCAGAGCAAATGTGACCCTTTCGATCTTGTTCAGTTTTCATGATGGCAGATTTAAGTTGCTCTCTATCTGTCAGGATGATGGGGGAGAGGGGGGCATGGATTTGGGAATGGGAGTGGCCCCTTGGAGTGGACTTGTTCTCTGGCCTCTCTTGCACCGTTTTGTCACATGTTTGTGAGCCTTTTAAAATCACAAGTTGTAAATCACCATAGCCGTGTAACATTATTCCTGGGTCATGAGATAGTTGTGGCTGCTCTGACTCATGCCCCAACTGGGGAAAAATGGACATGTTTCTGGTCTGGGGAAGCAGACTTGACTTGGCTCCCCACGTCACCTTCCAGGGAGTTGATGCTCCTTGGAAAGGGACCTGGCCAAGTGCGGGGGTTGGCGCTGGGGTCCCGAGCAGCAGGCACCTGCTGTTGTGCAGGAGACACACGGAAGATGCTTTCATGCTTTCAGGAACCAAGTAACAAAATGGGTATGGTTCTTTGTCAATCATTTGCTGGACAGATATGTGTTACGGGCCCATTTTGTGCCCATTTTCTTAATGATCTTATTCGTTGGTTTTGGGGTTTTATTTCCAGCCTCCCCGAGGGAGAATGGAAGCTGCTGGAGGTTGGGAACCTCATCTGTGAGGCTCACTGGGGGTGCCCAGGGCTCAGCACAGTGCCTGGCAGAGTGCTTCTGCTGAAGGCATGGCGAGCAGGGGGTGGGGGATGGTGGACAGGTGTGCAGTCCCTGCCCCCTAGAGTTTAGAGTCTGGTGGTGTAGACAGACATTAATGACGTTTCAGAAGGAAATGTAGTGTTGTAGCAGTGACTGAGAAGCTGCTGGGTTCAGTGGATGATCACAGGAGCTTTTTGGCTTGGGGAGTTTGGGAAGGGTCCCCAGAGGTAAAGGAAAGGTGCTCAGCTCAAGAGAAGGGCAGGGCCGTTCAGATGGAGGGAGCAGCATGACCCATGTTGGGAAATCATGTTAGATGGCCTTCTTTTCTGTGTCTATCAGTGGACTCTAACACCTGCCTCTCCTTTCTCAGAACAACAGGTAACGTTTAATGGATATTTACATGGATTACAACGTTTTAACCTCCCAGTGATTTTGCGGAGATGGGACTGGCCAACCTTTGGAATTTAAGTAGCTGGTCCGTATTGAGGGGTTCGAGTCCAGGCATCTTTACTCATATCCCTGCTTCTCCTGCTTCCAGAGGCAAGCTGTGTGAAGGGTGTGAAGTCCTGGCTTCCCGAGAGCTGTCTTGCAGGGTCACTGCAGGGAGAACTGCAGGACCTTGTACACATGAAAGACAGGGTTATGGTACTCTTTTCTTTTTCTTTTTTTTTTTTTTTAAAGATTTTTATTTATTTATTTGACAGAGATCACAGGTAGGCAGAGAGGCAGAGAGAGAGGGGGAAGCAGGCTCCCCGCTGAGCAGAGAGCCCGATGTGGGCTCCATCCCAGGATCCTGGGATCCTGACCTGAGCCGAAGGCAGAGGCTGTAACCCACTATGCTTCCCAGGTGCCCCGGATTATAGTACTCTTATCACCTTGCCTGACAAGGGTGTGGATTGGAGAGGTTAATCGCTTTTTCTAAGGGGGACACCCAGAGGAGGGCAGGCTGGGATTGGAGGGTGGCAGAGATGTTCACAACCCACTGGGTAACTCTTGAGATCTTTGCAATAGTGTCCCCTCCTAGAGGTGGCGCAAGGGTATTGGGGTAGGGTTAGGAAGGCTGAGCTGCCTTTATACCTGGACCAAAATACCCAGGATACGTAGTTTTGTTTTGAACAGCCTTGAGGTCCAGTTGACATATCCATTCTGTGTTGTCTTTTCACTTTCTTGATGGTATCATTGGCAACATGAAATTTTTAATTTTGACCAAGCCTAGTGTATCTGTTTTTGGTTCCTTGTGCTTATTGTGTTATAATGAAGAAACTGTTCATTGCCTGACTTAAGGTCCTGAAGTTGCATTCCTATGTTTTCTTCTAAGAGTTTTATAGTTTCAGCTCGTACATTTAGGACTGCGATCCGTTAATTTTTGTGTAGGGCGTGCTTAGGAGTTCAGCTTTGCTGTTTTTGCATGTGGGTATCGTCCCAGCGCCATTTGTTGGAAATACGGTTCTTTCCACATTGAATTGTCGTGTCAAAAGTCAGTTGTCCGTATGTATAAGTGTTTATTTCTGGGTGCTCATTCTGTTCCATTGATCTGTAGCATTATGGCAGTATTACACTGTAATGATTAACTGTAGCTTTGTACTAAATTTTGAAATCAGGCAGTGTGAGTCCTCCAACTTTTCCTTTTTCAAGATTGTTCTGGCCCTTCTGGATCTTCTACATTTCCACTTGAACTTTAAGATCATCTTTTAATTTCTGCCAAAAAGGCAACTGGGATTTTGATAGGGGTCGCATGGAATCTGTAGATCAATTTTGGGACCATTGCCATCTTAAAATAGTAAGTCTTCCTTAATGTGAAATGTCCTCTCATCTAGTTAGATAGTCCTCACTTCTTTCTACAATGTAGTCTTAAACACTTCTTTTGTTAAATTTGTCCTTTAGTATTTTATCCTTATTCGGATGTTACTATAAATGTGATAATTTTCCTAATTTCATTTTTAGAATGTTCCTTACCAGTGTATGGAAGTACAACTGATTTTTGTATATTGATGACATTTCCTGCAACCTTCCTGTTTATGAGTTCCAATAGGTTTTTAGTGGGTCCCTTAGGATTTTTGTGCAAGTAGAAATAGAAACTTTACTTCTGCCTTTTCAGTAATAGTGTTTTTTATTCCATTTTCTTGCCTATCTGCTCTGGCTAGAACCTCCTGGACAGTGTAGAACAGAAGTGGCAAGTGTGGGCATCCTTGCCTTGTTCCTGATTGTAGGGGAAGACATTCATTCTTCCATTAATAAGTGTGGTGTTAGTTGTGGGTCATTCATAGATGCTTTTTACCAGGTTGAGGAAGTTTTTTATTTCTAGTTTGTTGAGTGTTTTGCCATGAAAGGGTGTTGAATTTTATCAGATGTTCTTTCATCGTCTATTGAGATGGTCATGTGGTTTTTGTCCTTTATTTTATTAGGATGGATATCGCAGTAAATGATTTTCAGATCATTACTTCCTTATATTATTTTTCAGGACCTTTATTAAATGAAAATACTTTTGAAATGGAGAACTTCTGAGTAAAAAAATTGCTTGTGTTTACAAATTGTTTTTCACTGAGCTGAAGTTCTTTGTTTTTTGTTTTTTTCTTTTGGAAAATGAACCTGTGACAGTGATTGCTTCCTAGGATGTGTTCCCAAGAAGAAATGCAGTTCTTAATGCTGATGGCAAACCGGCTGTCCGGCTCTCCAGGGCTGATCATCTCCGGTTGCCCCTGCTAGCTGTGACTGCTGTGGACCCTGACCTGCCACAGTCTAGAAGTGTTACTAATTATACTGATCTCCTTGTCTCATCTTTAGAAAGAATGATGAGCCCAGGTTCTTATTACCAGAGAATGTTGGCCTCCTTTGTAAAGAATACATTAGGAAGGATGCTTATGTGGAATTTGATCCCGGGAGCTCTGCTTTAGTGTTCTCGCTGATCTTGCCTCCCCCTTTTGAGGTAAGGATTAGTGTATCTGCAGCCATTATTGTGGGTTTATGGGCAGCAGCTTAGCAACCGTTTCACGGCACTCAGCTGTCTCAGTTTGTTCCTGGTTGTGTCCTCTTTCTCCTGCATTCACTCTTCTCCCTCTCCCCTCCCCCATTCTCCTCTTTTCTTCCCCTGTCCTTCCCCTAACCTCTCCTCTGGTCTCCCCTCCTTGTTCCTCTTCTTTCTATCCCCTCCCCCATTCCCTCTCCTGCAGTCCATCTCCCCTCTCTCCCCCTTCCCTCCTCTCTCCTGCCCCATCTTTTCTCTTTCTAGACCCCTCCCCCTGACCCTTGCCCTCCTGCTTCACCCTTTGTCTTGGGAATCCTTTGTACTTACTGTGACCCCCGGGCCCCCCCTTTCCTCCCCCTAATCCCCCTCTGCCATGTGAGCAAATCTCTCTGGTTTCTGATGGATGTTGTTTTTGGCTTTTTGCCTGTGGTTTTCTCTAACTTGAGATCCTGTGTCCTGTTTTCTCCACAAAGGTGGAGAGTAAGGGGGACCCGGTATTCATGGTCACCGACAGGCTCTGTTTTCAGGGTCTAGCTATTTCTGAGCCAGTCCCTGGCTTTGCTTATCAGTATCCCTGGTTCTGATTGTGATCTCTTGAGAGTGGCAGAGCTCCTCCCCCACCATTCCTGGGGGACACATATTGGCAGATTTGAAAGAGGACAATGCTGTTGCCTCTAAAAGCTCTTGATGACTTGATGGGCAGCCTTCTTACTGCCCCTTTGGAATGCCTTTGATTAGTGGGAGATGGTATATTTTACAAAAATGATTGCTGTGGTCGTAGTTTAATACTTTGTAAACATCTGGTTGTGATTCTTTGCCATGATCTGCAGATGTGGGTTGGTTTGGGATGGAAAGGGTCATCTTCTGACCAGTTCTCTTGATCTGCTGGAACCCAGATGTCCTGGCTGCTGGCCTGGATAGAAATTTACCTTTCAGGTTGCTCTGCGTAGGTACTGGGTTGATTTAGATTTTGGACCTTAAAACTGGTGTTGAAAAAAATTTTTTTTAAAGATTTTTATTGATTTATCTGACAGAGAGACAGCAAGAGAGGGAACACAGGCAGGGGGAGTGGGAGAGGGAGAAGCCAGCTCCCCACTGCACAGGGAGCCCCATGCAGGACTTGATCCCAGGACCCTGGGATCATGACCTGAGCTGAGGGCAGATGCTTAACTGACTGAGCCACCCAGGTGGCCCTGATGTTGAAATTTTAAAATAATGAATTTTTCTTTTATTTTCTTTTTTTTTTTTAAGTTCTACTTGGGTGTCTTTCACCCTCCCCACTAACACTTTTCAAGGCTTTCTTTTCCTTTTTTTTAAAGGTCATTTGAATATTGTTTGTATAATGTGGAAGTTTTCTGTCTCAGAGAGGACAAGTTTCCTAGAAAGTAGTCAATAAATTGGATTTGCCAGTCCAAGTTTCATCTTGCTGTGCCAAGAGGCTGGGCTCTGGTCTGTGCCACCTGCCTGCTGTGTGGGCTGTTCCTCCTACTCCTAGAGTTGCAGTCTCTTCCTCAGTAGGGCTGAGATGGGGTGCCTTGTTCGAGGGATGGTGAAGGTAAGGGGGGTGTGCTGTAGTTTAAGTGCTTATTACTAAACACCGTCAATGTGTTATTATGATTATTTAGTTACAGAGGTCAGTCCCTGAAACAGCCTTGAGCCGGTTGCCCATTTTCTTTATTTTTCTTTCCTGTTCTGTTTTTCATTTGAATTACATGATTCCTCTGGATTTTTTAAGTTAGCCTGGACTAAGAAATTAGAGCTGTAAAACCAATTTACTTGAAGAAATAAAATCTTTAGCAGCTAATGCCTGTGTGTTTCTTAAAAAAAAAAAATTTTAAAAGATGTGGCCATTCTAAAATGGGATGGTTTAAAATTCTCAGAGCAGGAACCTGTTGCTGCTATAAACTGTTCGTGAGGACACATTTTATAGTGTATTACATCTCTATATAAATGTATACCTTTTCTTTTTATAACCTTATTTAGAAGCTGGACTCCTACGTTTATTTAAAGGCACCTTACTGTGGGGACTGTTTCAGAGTCGAGTTTTAAAGGTGGAATCACGTCCTTTTTCATTGAAACATGGACTGAGGGGCCCCTGGGTGTCTCAGTGGGTTAAGCCTCTGCCTTCGTCTCAGGTCCCGATTCCAGGGTCCTGGGATCGTGCCCCGCGTTGGGCTCTCTGCTCAGCGCAGAGCCCACCTCCCCCTCTCTCTGGCTGCCTCTCTGCTTACTTGTGATCTCTCTGTCAAATAAATAAATAAAATATTAAAAAATAAAAAAAGGTAAACATGGACTGAATGCTCTCTGTGAGGTGGGGTAACTGTGGAACCAATCCTTTGCCTCAGGCTCACACTCAAAACTGGGTCCCCTGAACTTTTTTTTTTTTTTTTTAACGATTTTATTTTATTTTTTTTATTTGATAGACAGAGATCACAAGTAGGCAGAGAGAGAGAGAGGAGGAAGCAGGCTCTCCGCAGAGCAGACAGCCCGATGCGGGGCTCGATCCCAGGACCTTGGGATCATGACCTGAGCTGAAGGTAGAGGCCTTAACCACTGAGCCACCCAGGCGCCCCCCCCCGAACTCTTGGTTCACTGCATGGTTGGGGCACCAGACTCTGGCCTTCAGTTGTCCTGTGATCCTGAGGCCACGCCATCTGGCTTCCTCCCTGAACCAAGACTCCTTCACCTGGGATGGTTAGAAATCAGGCCATTGTGTTCAAGTAAACCGAAAGCCTTCATAGTGTACTCTTTGTTCAGAGGAACTTTGGAATCAAACCCATTCCCCTGGGCTGCTGTTCCAATTGCCCATAACATACAAAGGTAACATACAGATCTGTATATTTAAGCTTTTTGGGTTACATGAATTTTAGATGATTGAACGATTCAGTACATCCTATGAGTGGGAGTCCCTATGCCTGCAGGTCTCTGAGCCTGCCGAGAATTGCTATCTTTCCATGTGAACCTCCCTCCTCTCCCAGACAAGTATCAGTCTTAGTAATATGTGTGTCCTGGGGTAGCGGTCCCCGAACTGAATGGCAAACCTCACGAAAACCAGGGACTTCTAGGGTAGCGGATCCTAGATTCGGAAATGGAAGCTTTGCCTTGATAAATGTGGTTTGGACTGAGCAACTTTTGCAATTTTCTTTCTTTTTGTGTATTCAAATGTACCATAGAGCATACTTGGAAAAAAAATCACATACAATTTTCATGCGGTTCAGGAACTCCCATGAGACCCTTTGCAGGCCATAGCTTGGGAAGGCGGGTAGACTCTGCCTGGTGAGAGCAGACGTGGTCTCTGCTGTGTGCCCCTCTGCTGCCTAGCATGGCAGCTCATGTTAGGTCTTCCCCTCTGGAGGAGTCTGTTGGCTCATCCAGCTGCTGCCTGGGGTTCTCAGGCCCTAGTATCCCACTCCTAGGAAGATGAATTCAGATGATGTCTGTTGAGTACTTACTTGGAGCCTTTCTGAGAGAGGGAAAATTAATCAATGTGTTTACAGTTAAGCTTGGATTTAGGCTAGAAGACACAGTGTCTGCTAATATTTACAGTACTTGTCTTGGGAGGGAGAAATGTAAATGGTTCCCATTTTCCAATAAGATTAACTCCCAATCCGTAAACCGATCAAGCACAAATGGGTCATAGTTCTGGTGTTCATTGAAGAGTGTTCTCCCGCCCCCCCTTTTTAAAAGATTTATTTATTTGAGAGAAAGAGGGAGAGAGAGAGCCTGCACACATATGCGTGCGTGTGTGCATACAGGAATGGGTTGGGGGCAGAGGGAGAGGGAGAGAGACTCTCATGCAGACCCTCTGCTGAACATGGATCCGGGTTCAATCCCACGATCCTGACATCATGACCTGAGCCAAAATGGAAAGTCTGCCACTCAACCAACTAAGCCACCCAGGTACCCCTCCTTTTCTTAATGTAAGTGTATGCTTTTTGATTGTCCATTCTGAATATTGTGATTTGCTATTTCCTGAGGGTCCTGAAGTAACTATTTTTTGTTGAATTGGATGGCCTTGGTTTCATTTAGTTTTTAAGGGGCAGTGCAGACTTTGACTGAAATTGGAGATACTTGTATATATTTCTTACTAATTAAGAATAACATTTTAGTGCCTAATGTTTAAATTCATTCTTTACATTAAGTGTGGTCAAAAGTATTAGGTTGCCTTTTTTTTTTTCATATAAACAAAAGTGAAGCAGACTTTAAAATACATGATTATTATATCCCTGAATTATCTTCATATATTCAGTGGCGACAAGAGGGAATGTAAATAGTCCCACACAAGCCAGTCTTTTGGCAGATCTGGAAGCTAGAAAAATGGGCTCATTTTAGATGTACTTTTTTCCATTTCTATCCTTCAGTTCTAGTTTTGACATTAATCAGGTGGAAAGAAAAGAAGAAAGCTCTGGGACCCCCAAATTTGAATGATTGCCCATAGATACCTGCAGTTGACTTTTTAAGTTAAAAATTGTGAATCTTTCTTGGCAGTAGCCTTTTCAAGGGTCTGTGATTTAGGATGGAACAGAGATGAAAGCAAGAAAACATTTAAAATAGACCACTCAGAAATACCCAGTGTTGATGCACAGAGAACATCTTGCCACAGAATCTCTTCTGTGTGTGAGATCCACTTGACTTTTTTCTTTTTTAAACAATTTTTATCAAGACAAGCACATGCACATGCACATAACTTAAAAAGATGTTTTTTATTATAAAATCAAACAGGTACAGAATACCACACAAAACCATGAATAGCATAATGAATTATTATTAAATACCTTAGATAGTGACAGCTCAGTTTAGGAAGTACAACTTTGTCAGCTTCTGCAGAAGCCCCTCTTACTCTACCTCCAAAAGTAACTGCTGTCCAGACTTTTATCATAATCACTAAGTACCATAATTTATTTTTGTTGATTTTAAAAAAGATTTTATTTATTTACTTGAGAGAGAGAGAGTGAGCGAGTGAGCGAGAGCACAAGTCAGGGGGAGGGGCAAGAAGCAGACTCCCAGCTGAGCAGGGAGCCTGACATGGGGCTTGATCCCAGGACCCCTAGATCATGACCTGAGCCAAAGACAGATGCTTAACCGACTAAGCCACCGAGGAACCCCCAGAAGCATGCTATGTATTCTAAGTCTCTTAATATACAGATTTTTCTCTTCCTTTACTTCCTCTTCCTCATGGTTTATTGAATAACCCAGGCCATTGGACTGGCAGAGTTGACCACAGCTCTGAAATGACCTGGCTTGTGTGTACAGTCACAGGGCAGTTCAGTGTGGTCCTCAGTCCATTGTATTTCCTGCTTATCTCATGTACATGGTTTCTTTTTTTTTTTTTTTTAAGATTTTATTTATTTATTTGACAAGATCACAAGTAGATGGAGAGGCAGGCAGAGTGAGAGGGAGAGAGAGGGAAGCAGGCTCCCTGCTGAGCAGAGAGCCCGATGCGGGACTCGATCCCAGGACCCTGAGATCATGACCTGAGCCGAAGGCAGCGGCTTAACCCACTGAGCCACCCAGGCGCCCCATGTACATGGTTTCTAAAAAGTCTAATAACACTAAGGGACCAATGAAAAACAACTGTATTTTCCATATTCCACCTGTTCACCCCTCCCTCTTATTACAAGTTCTGAGGTTTTTCTTCTCATCTTCGCTTTTATAGTTCTAAATTATCCTGGTTTACTTTATTCTCATGCTTGATTGGTAGTTGGACTGGGTATAGAATTCTTGGTTGTGGTAACTTCCTCTCAGAATTCCGAGGGCCATGCTCCCTGTCTTTGACCCTTCAGTGTTGCTGTTAGGAAGTCTGTGACCAACCTGATTCCTGATCCTTTGCATGTCACTCAATTTTTTAGAAGCTTGTGACATTTAAAGATCATGTGTAGGGTGTTTGTGATTCATTACTCTGGGTATTCAGTGGGTCATCCTCATCTAGAAATGTATGCTCTTCAGTTCTAGGAGACACAGTTTTTATGCATAAAGAAATATTTATGTGAAATATGCATAGATGTAATTATGTATAAATCCATAATATAATCATGCATATAATTTTTGTAAAATCTTTATATAATTTTTTGATAATTTCTTCCTGTTATCCCCCCCAGCCCCTCCCCCCTTTTTTTCCATTCTGGAGCTCCTTTTATTGATTGTTGTACCCCTGGGATTGGCTCCCTCTTTATCTTACCTATTTTTCTCTATTATTAATTCTTATTCTTTTTGGGGGGAGATTTCCTCAGCTTTATTCTTGGTTCTTTAATTTATTTCTGCTATAAGCTAATTTCTGGAATTAAATTGTGAATGCTCACTTTTATTCTCTGAGTGTATCTCCTCCTTTTTTTTTTTTTTAGAATAGTGTCCTATTCTCATTTTGGGGGGGACAGTGTCTTCACTTTCTGAAAGCATTAATGATAATATTTTGAAATTTGCTTCTGTTCCCTGCATTGTCCCTGTTTCCTTTGAATTCCTTTTCCTGTTTGCTTTGGTCTCTGTCTACAGGTTAGAGGCTTTTCTCAAATGTCTGGTGGTCTTTGGTTGTCCTTATTACATTTGGAGTTGTATATGGAGAGTGGGGCTTGTGGATTAAGTATTATGAGTATGATAAATGTTAGGGCACTTAGCCTTTTCACTGGGGACTCTGGGTATCTGGAGTTGTTCCCTTTGGTTCTGGTCTGTTTCCCTAGAGGGGAACCCTCAGCTCTTGCCTGGTGGCTGGTGTTCTATGAATTGAGTTGGGGAAGTGAATAGGGGGAATCTATATATACTCCCCTATTTTTGACCCAATCTCAGCCCTCCCTGGTGTTCTAGGGCCCAGTGCTGCTGTGGTTCAACGTCTCTGACTTTGACTCCAAAGGTCTGCTGGAATGAAGAAAGAACTATTACCCGGATGTTCTGGCAGGCCAATAGGATCTGTGAGCCTGGGAAGGTGTCCGATTGCTCTTGTGTGTGAACCTTCTGCTAATCCCCAGCTTGTTGGCCCTCACCATCCCCCACAGTTCAGTCTTCTCAGAGTTAGTCCCTTACTTCTCCTTGGGACCCTCCCTGCAGGTACTTGTTACAGTGATTTCTGCTCTGGGAAGGCGGGTGAAGCCAGATCCTGCTGCCTTTCATCTTCTGAAAATTGGTTGATGTTTTTCATGTTCTCTTCTCTTCCAGTTTCTTTGACTTTATAGCTTATTCTATCTTGACATTTTTTTTCCCTTTGGGGACTTATGGGAGTAAAGTTGAAGGCCCTCTGGCTGACTTTATTTTGAAGACAGAATTTTATTTTTATGTACTGCAAAGCTTACATTGTATCATCCGTTCAGCATAGAGGCAAGCTCTTTGGCTATTGTCTTCCCAGTGGTGGTGGGTCCTCTCATATGGGCATTGTTAGCCACCAGGCCAGAGCTCTCGGTCTTTGAGTTAACCTCTGTGAGCAAGAGATGGTACAGCTCTTGCTGTGTCTTCTTCTTTGATACTCACTAGAGAACCTTCTAAGGCCCATGGGAAGATGGGTAGGTAGCTCAGTGAGAATCCATGCCTTCTCATTTTTCTCTGCAGTGGGGACAGTATCAACCCTCCTCACAGTTCAGGGGCTCCCTTAGTGAGGACTACCCTTTTATCTGCAGCTTGCTTTTCAACCTGGGCCAACATCTGCCACATGGTTTTCCTCTTTTGGCTCTGATGGGTACTTATGCACTAGTTTGAGGAGGTGAATAGCTAAGACCCAAGTGAACTGGCCTTCAAAGTCTTATAGAGAGGATGGCTAGCTCTTTGCTGCTGTCTTTGGATGGGTCAAAGAAGAAGGGCAGGACAATGAGGGGTGATACGTGTGTGACCTTGAAGATCGTCAGAACCCCCATCTTTTAAATCATGAAACACAGTGCTTCATCGCAGGTTACCAAGAACGCAGGCCTGGTAACTGTCTACATGGGACTGAGATTTTTTTTCTTTATCAAACTTCTCTCCCTTCTAATATGATCTTCTTTAGTGCCTGGCAACGCCCTGGTGACTCATTTGGAAGCTTTTGTGACTTGAAACTGCCCCATGACCTTGTGATATGATAGCTGAGCTGGGGCCCCAGCTTTTAGAATGATGAAATCTGGCTTCTTAAGAAGCAGGGAGTAATCTGGGAATTCCAAACTCACAAAAAATTTAAAGAGAATTAAAAGTCCCAGACACCCCTCCTGGGTAGTGTTCTAAGGGACATTAGCCCTGTGCTGAAGAATTCAGTGTGTTGGTGTCTTAGGGATGTTTGGCTTGAAATTACATATTGGTTTAGAGCAATGGCTCTCATTTCGGTTTCCTAGCAGCAGCCTCACCTGGAAGCCTACCTGAAATGTGAATTCTTAGGTCTTACTCCACAATAGAGAAATGCAGGGATGGGGCCCAGCAGTCTTAGTTTTTAACAAGCCCTCCAGAAGGTTCCCAGGCATGCTCACTGGTTTAGATGATGAGACTCACACTGAAGCTCATCCTTGTGGACTTGGGGGTTAGTGGCACAAAGCCTGGAAATCTATATTCCACAGGAGCCGTAATCTTACCTGCGGCTTCCTAAGAAGAGTATCCCCCCAGCGTCATTGCCCAAGGCCCCTGTGGCATGGTTGAGCAGTTCCAGCCTGGGATTTGGGAAAGCAGCCAACTAGACCAAAAGCGTGGTTAAATCTCCAAGGCAAAAAATAACTTGTCTTATTCTGCATCCTGTGAAGAACTGAGGAGGGGTGTGTGTGTGTTGTGTGTGTGTGTGTGTGTGTGTGTGTGTGTGTGTATGGGTGATAAGAACAGTTGGCATTCTGGGGGTTTCCTTCCAGTCTTTCTTCTGTGGGCCTCTGGCTACGGGATGTATATTTCACCTAGCTGCGATCCCACTGTACGCATTGTTCTGTATTATGTTCCCCACCTCCCCCAAACCCATGGTGGAAGAGCTCTGGATACTGCTGTCTAAGGACTGAGGTGGCAGGTGGTTCCCAGCTTTGAGTTCCAGTTGTCAGAGACACCTACCTGTGCTCTGAGAAAAGCACTGGGTCAGGTGCAAGCCCTCAAGAAGTCATCTCCCCCATGCCATTTGGAGTTGTCGGGCTCCTGGGTCATCTTGAACCTTCTGTTAAGGGGGAAAGGCAGGGGGAGCCAACTGACCAGGCCACTCCATTGCCATTCAGATTCCCTGACGCTGCAAGCTGGCTGAATGTTGCTTTCTCATGTGCTGCCGGGAATAAAGTTGCCTGATTCTTTTCCTCCCAAACAATGGCTGGTTCTATGAGTTCTTGCTTCTCTCTGGCAATGTCACACACAATGAAATCTTTTCTTTTCCATTTGTTTAAGCTGGTGGACCTTATGGACTCTGTCTCGTTGACTTTTATCTGATGTTTACAGATAGTGTAGTGGGATAGCTGACTAATTCTTTGCACAAAAAAAAAGGTGGATGTTGGCATCACTCCATTCCCGGGTTGGGGAGGCAGGGGATGGGACACTCTGTGGAGGGAGAATTCCACAGTTCAGTCCCTTCAGAATAAGGAATCAAGTTGATAGCAAGGAAAGAGGGTAAAAGAGAACCCTTAGGGCAGGTGGATGGTTAGGCCCTGGGGTGTCTCTCCTTTTGGTGGAGGAGCTGGGTATACTCTGCTGGGTTCCCCATTCTGTGGTATAGTCTCCTTTCCTCCTGGCACCAGGCAAAGAGCAGATAAATTCCGAGGAGCTATTGCCTCCCTGTTCCCGTCCCTGAAATCCACGCTCAGAGGAGCCAGCAAAAGCTGGGTCTGTGCCGGTGCCCCAGGCCTGCTCTCAGCCAAGTTCACACTGACCCTGCTTGACCTGGCCCAACAGGTAGTGTGGATTTAAACCGGCCTGAGCAAAGAGATGTTTTGAATGTAGGGATGTGGCCTTTCCTTCTTGATATGTCTTCTTTGTGCGAGGTGAGACCCCAGATCTCTGTTTGCTTTTTCCAAGCCTGGTGATGGATTTACTGCTTATCTCACACACCTGGCAATCAAAATCTGTGTCCCAGCGGACAGCCTACCTTACCCTGACATTTAATTCAGCTATGACAAAAGATACTGGGATGCATAAAAGTCTGCTAACATTTTAAGTAGAAATGTCTCTAAAGACAGTGGCTTTTTCTGAAGAATCGTCCCTTGGTTCTCCAGGGCAAGTTTCATGCAGTCAGTGTGTTTACTGAATACCTGATATTATTGCCATTTGGGTGTTTATACATGATAGAGCATGAACGGGGACCTGTCCTTCAGGAGCTAACATTCGGGTTTGTGTGTGTATCTTTAACACAAACAATAGCTACCATTTATTGAGGATGCATTATGTGCCAAGCTTGTGCTCAGCGCTTAGTCAACATGATCAATAAGTACTTGTGGAGTGAATGACCTCCTTTCGTTCTCCCTCTGGCTGGAGAGTCTGGCCTGGCTGGTTTCATGGCCTACCCTGCCGTCCTGCCCTGTCCTGGTCCCCAGCCAGCACGGAGAGGCAGAGAGATGTGGCCACACAGCCAGAGTCTTGCATGCCAGAATCGGGAGCTTGGGTCTTGTTTTAGCAATGATGGGAAGTGGTGGGCAGGTTTAAGCAGAAGGATCAGAAATAACTCAGCCCAGGTCACCTGCTCACCAGGGAAGCAGTTCCATAGCAAGACCAAGACTCAAGGACCTCCCACTCCTTGCCTGGTGACTGGGGGAGGTGGCGTTACACTGGGGTACTCAGTTGCCTCTGAAAACAGCCTTCTGCTGTTTTACCACCTTTGTACGTGTTCCCAGCACGGTTGAACCATTTCTTTCTTTCTTTCTTTTTTTTTTTTTTTAAGATTTTATTTATTTGTCAGAGAGAAGAGGGAGAGAGAGCGAGCACAGGCAGACAGAATGGCAGGGAGAGGCAGAGGGAGAAGCAGGCTCCCTGCCGAGCAAGGAGCCCAATGTGGGACTCGATCCCAGGACGCTGGGATCATGACCTGAGCCGAAGGCAGCTGCTTAGCCAACTGAGCCACCCAGGCGTCCCTGGTTGAACCATTTCTAAAGCATGTTACATTACAGTTCATGTAAGGAGGAATGTGGAGAGGGCTTGGTCATTTTATGCACTGCAGCAGATACAGCCAGTGTTATATCTGAAAAGTGGTTCCTGAAATGTCAGCTGTGGATGCCCAGAACTTAGACTTGTGAAGAATCTTTTATTTTTCAAATTGCCATACAGTGAAATGGACATTTTTCTTTTGTGTCTGGTCTGTGAGGTTTAACACATGTGTGGAGTCACTAACCACCACTGAGGGAAAGAGTGGTTCCCTTACCCCAAAGCCACTGCCCTGTCCCTTCATAGTCTCTTGCTCTCATAGACATCTAAAAATTTTTCTTTTTCAAAATAATGGCTTTATTGACATAATATTCTGCACACCATGCCCCTTGCCCCTTACCCCTCTAAATAGAGAATTCACAGGTCTTGTGTGTCTTTACGAGGTATGCAGCCATCATCACCACCAATTTTAGAAGGCTTCCATCACCCCAGAAAGAAACCCTGTACCAGCAGTGGCTCCCCATCTCCCTCGATTCCCCCCAGCCACAGGCAACCATGAATCTGCTTTCTGTTTCAATGGATTTGCCTACTCTGGACATTTCATATAAATGGGGTCCTATGTGGTCCTTGGCGTTTGGCTTTTTTCACTTAGCATACTGTTTTCCAGGTACTTCATGCCTTTAACACTCTGTTGCCTGCGTATGCTACATTTATCTAGTCATCAGTTGAACTTCTGGATTGTTTCCACTTTTTGGTTATTATGAATCACGCTGCTGTGAACACGCAGAAACAGATGTTTTCATGGAGGTGTGTTTCTCCTTCTCTTGGATGGCTACCTGTGAGTAGAATTTGCTAGATCCTGTATATGGTAACCTTTTCAGGAACTGCCCCACTGCTTCCCAAAGTGGCTGCTCCATTTTGCATTTTCCCAAGCAGTGTATGAGGCTTCCAACCTGCCCATCAGCTTACCAAACGGTTGGGTCTTCTTGATCATTGTTATTTTCCGCCAGTCCCAGTGTGTGGGATGTTGCAGCTCATTAAGATTTTGATTTCCATTTCCCTGATAGCTGCTGACCTTGAACGTCTGTCTCTTCATGAGCTTATTGGCCATTTGTCCCACGAACTTGTGAAATTATTTTGTTTAATTAAAACATATTTAGGGTGCATAACCAGTAAATGCTTAAAATATTTCAACATAAACAGAAATCCATCCTTTTATCATTGATTTTTACATTATGTTTAGCATACATATTAACTAACATCAAACAGATTTTTTTCACCAAGTGAATGTTAGAAATTGTAAAATTAAAAGCAGTCTTTTTTGTTCTGTTCACTTGGAGATCTTACAGAAACAAGGTCAGAATTCCTGCTTTTTAATGTTTCAAATATATCAGAAAGGTGTATCTTTCCTATTGTAAGGTTACGTGTGTGCCATAATACTGAATATAATATTGAAAACTTGAGGGAGGGGTGTGTGTGTGTGTGTGTGTGTGTGTGTGTGTGTGTATGTATTCACACGTTCTTTTTTTCTGGCCTTAATTGTAATGATAGACTGTTCTCCACCCTTTTTAATACCTTCATTGACATTTCTATTTCCAGCACTAGGGTTTTAACAATAAAAATCTCATGGGAGGAAAAAAGTACCCAAATTGCCTCAGTCAGAGGAGCCAGTTGTGTATGGATTTGAACCAACCTGTAACCCGAGTCACGCTGAGCTGCTATTAATAGAAGGGGCCTGGCGAAGGGCACCTTCTGCCTCAGCCGCTTTGCCCTGAACCATTTCCTAGCCACCTATGATCGTGGCAATGGGAACTAGGGTATTGATGCATTTTAAGGTGTAGTAATTAAAATCTGTGTATCACTATTATATTACTTTTTGATTTTTTAAATTTCAGAGGCAGAATTTAGTGATTCATCAGTTGCATATAACACCCAGTGCTCATTACATCAGGTGTCCTCCTTAATACCCATCACTCAGTTACCCCCAATCTCCCTGCCCACCTCTCCTCCAACAACCGTCCTAGAGTTCAGCGTTTCTTATGGTTTGCCTTCCTCTCAGTTTTCGTCTTATTTTCCCTTCCCTTCCCCTATGTTCATCTGTTTTGTTTCTTAAATTCCACATATGAGGGAAATCATATGGTATTTGTCTTTCTCAGACTAACGTATTTCACTTAGCAAGATGCTCTCTAGTTCCATCCACATTTTAGTAAATGGCAAGATTTCATTCTTTTTGGTGGCTGAGTAATATTCCATTGTATGTCTATAGCACATCTTTGTTATCCATTCATCTGTCGATGGACATCTGGGCTCTTTCCGTATTTTGGCTGTTATGGACATTGCTGCTGTAAATATTGGGGTGCATATGCCCTCTCAAATCACTATGTCTGTATCCTTTGGATAAATACATAATAGTGTGATTGCTGGGTCTTAAAGAAGTTCTGTTTTTAACTTTTTGAGGAACCTCCATACTGATTTTCAGAGTGGCTGTAGCCTCACCAACATCTGTTGTTTCCTGACTGGTTAATTTTAGCCATTTTGACTGGTGGGAGGTGGTATCTCATTGTGGTTTTGATTTGTATTTCCTTGATGCTGAGTGATGTGGAGTACTTTTTCATGTGTCTGTTGGCCATTTGTAAGTTGTCTTTGGAGAAATGTCTGTTCAGGTTCTCTGCCCATTTCTTGATTGGATTATTTGTTCTTTGGGTGTTGGAGTTTGATAAGTTCTTTATAGATTTTTGGATACTTAACCCTTTATCTGATAAGACATTTCCAAATATCTTCTCCCATTCCATAGGTTCCTTTTTAGTTTTGTTGACTGTTTCCTTTGCTGTGCAAAAGCTTTTTATCTTGATGAAGTCTCAGTAGTTTATTTTTGCTTTTGTTTCTCTTGCCTTTGGAGACCTGGCTAGCCAGAAGTTGCTACAGTGATATTACTCGTGGACATTTAGATCACCTGGGTAGTGCTACTCTGAATATCAAGGAGTTAGAAATCTTCTTATGTAAATACTGCGACCATAAGCCTAGAATTCAGTTTGGGACAGGTGGGTTTTTTTTTTTTTTTTTCTACATAGGCTGACAGGCTCACAGTGGTGTTTGGATGGACGAATGGACAAACGGATGAGTAAGTGATGGGAGTAGCAGAAACTCATCGCTAACCCCCATACCCATCGTCCACCATGCTTTTGTCTTTCCTGGAAGAATCAGGATTTTGTGCCAGTCTTCAGCTTCCTTTGCAGTTTACAGTGGTGGGGATAGGGAGGAGAGATTGGGTGCTGTTTGATGTAGGCCTGTCACTGGGGTCCCATTCTCCTTGCTGTGGTTTTGAAATGGGCTGTGGCAACTGGGACGAGTTGGCTTCAGTCTCCTGAGGAAGGTTCTTCTGGGAGAAGAACGACAAAGAGACTTGTGAAGACTGGCTCTCTCCTTCCCCTGATCATTGTCAAGTCTGCAGTAATGCTGTATCTGCTCTCTGAGGAGAACCAGCGTGTCGGCAGACGCTGCACCATGGGTGCCCCATGGAACAGGAAGGATGGATGGGTAATGGGTTTGGCTCTGACTCATCTGCCTCTCAGGCAGGCCATATGTCCTTCCTCCATAAAGTGCCCTATAACTTTGAGAACTCACCCTGTTTAACTGGAAAATACAACCATCTGAAAGTTTTCTTTTTTTTTTTTTTAATGCCAGGAAACCTGAGCCTGTCCTTTAAGGCTGAGCTCAGACTTCACTTACGCCTTTACTCCTTCACACCTCTGCCCTCTGCCCCAGGTGAGTTGGGATTGTCCTTGCACCTTTGAGCTCTCCTGGTTTTGCTTATGGTTTTCTTAACTGCTTTGCCACGGGGCATTTTGATGGGAAGTCAGACCTGTGTCCATTACCCCTCTGAGTCTCCTCGTGTTTAAGATGGGAGTCATTCCCATGTCATCTGGCAGTTACGATGATTACATGAAATAAGGATTGTTTGCAGTGTCCTTTCCCCCGTAAACTCTTGTTTTGTCATGTTCATCTCCATAGTGGTCAGTGAAGACCAGAGGAACCCTTAGTCACCCTGTCCTCCCTGATGCAAGGATCTCCCATAAGACATAGCCTGTCCTTGTTCCTCTTCTGTTTGGCCACTTGAGTTGTTGAGCTTATCTCTCCTGTCCCGGGGACTCTTGGCAAAGTGACTTATTTACATGATTTCTTTAGACTTCACCATGCCATGTCTAGAAACCTGTCCTCTGTGTTCAGGAATGTACAAAGCCATTGTCCATGTCTATTCATCGCAACATATGGCAAAAGATTTAAGACAGTCTAAACTACTAGGCAGCTGGTTAAGTTAGGGTTTGTCCGTTCATTGGCTTGCTGTTTATCTGTTTAAAGGCAAAGACACATCTCTATTTGTGCATCGATAAGGACTGATTGGAAAGCTGCTAAGCAAGGAGAGCAAAGAGCAGATCTGCGTGTATACTATGCTACTTTTTATATTAAATAAATTATATATAAATATATAAATAAAATAAATTATATATAATATTTCATATTAAATTATATTAAATGGGAGTCTGCCATTTTATATACCTCTCAAAAAGAAAAAAAATGGTGCAAAACGAAGTGTAAGATACCATTGGCTATATGTAAGACAGACCTTGATTTTAGAGATCTTGAAATGTGAAAAATGCCTAATGTGTGTATCTTGAGAGAGTTTTTCTTTACCATCTGCCCTTTCTGCTGTGATATTTTTCTTTTAAACAAGTGCGTATTCACCTGATTTAAAAGAAATCTAGGTGCGTGTGTATACATATTCATGCGTGGAATGTAAGCAGGCCTGGGGCTTCAGGGAATTTTTTAGAAATGGAGGGCAGGAAGGGGCAGAGGGAGAGGGAAAGTCTTAAGCAGGCTCTACGCACAGTGCAGCTCGATGCAGGGCTGGATCTCAAGACCCTGAGATCATGACCTGACTCGCAGTCAAAGAGTTTGATGAGTAACCAACAGAGCACCCAGGCACGCAGGGCTTCAGCATTTTGTGTGCTTTTGTTTCTATACAAATTTTGAGATTCCACTTTTACTACCCGCCCCCCCC
Source organism: Mustela nigripes (assembly GCF_022355385.1). NCBI lineage: Eukaryota > Metazoa > Chordata > Mammalia > Carnivora > Mustelidae > Mustela > Mustela nigripes. The sequence continues at coordinate 70,329,726 of NC_081558.1, forward strand.
CGCCGCCAATGGGAACCAAGTTAACTGTATCTTAGGAGAATATATATTGGGCTTAACTGGTAAGCTTTCTGGTAGTCTTAATGAATTCCAACAGAATTTTGGAAATAGCTTAGTGAGAACTGGTCTGTTTCTCCCCGTGCCTATTAGTAGGGCCTTGTGTGTTTTCCTACAAGAATACATGTGTCATTTCATTAATAATTGTTTTAATTTAGGAATTATCCAACTTTGAAATGTTATTTTCTAAGAAAAAATTTAAAGTGACTGATTTCAGAGTGTTTTTTTCCTTTACGGAGAAGTAGATACCAGTGGTGGAGACTGTTCAAAGAAAGTATTGGTAGCTTAGATTCTTTCTTGGCTTTACCATTTACTTGTGCCTCAGTTTCCTCCTCTGTGGAATGGGAATGATAATACCTGCTCCTCCTCCTTTACAGTCTTGGGAAGAGCAAATGAGATAATTTACCTGAAAGTGCCACGGTAATCTCAGAGCATAAAGGATAGTGTTGTATACACATAGCAGTGATTCAGAAAGCGTTTGATTGATGTTAGTTACTTTCTTTCTGCATAAGAAATGTCCTTTCCTTATTTAAAATACTCTGTTCTTTTCCTGTCACCCTAAAGAACCATGGTTTTTTTTTCTTACATACTTAAAATTTTTAAATGTTTAAATTAAAAAAAAGACTTTTTTTTTTTTTTAAAGAGCAGTTTTAGGTACCTAGCAAAATTGAGTGGAAGATGCATAGATTTCCCATATTCCCTACACAAACAAGCTCAGCCCTCACAGCCCTAGCCACTACCAGCATCCTCCACCAGAGTGATACATTTGTTACAGTTGATGAAACTACACTGACACATCATAATCATCCGAAGTCCATAGTTTACTTTAGCATTCATTCTTGGTGTTGTATATTCTATAATATATAGAATATTTAATTGCTCTAAAAATTCTTTGTGTTCTGCCTATTCATCCCTACTCCCCACTTCCTGCCCCTGGCAACCACTGATCTTTCTACTGTCTCCATAGTTTTGCCTGTTCCAGAATGTCATTTAGTTGGAATTATAAAGTTTGTTGCTCTTCAGATTGGCTTCTTTCACTTAGGAATATGCATTTGAGGTTTCTCCATCTCTTTCTGTACTTGATAATGAATTCCTTCTTAGCGTTTAATAATACTCCATTGTGTGGAAGTACTACAGTTTATCCATTCACCTACCAAAGGGTATCTTGGTTGCTTCCAAGTTTGGGCAGTTATGTATAAAGCTGCTGTGCACAGTTTTTTGTATGGACTTAAGTTTTGGACTCCTTTGGAGCTTGATGCCTGAATCATAGGATAAGAGTATATTTAGTTTTGTAAGAAGCCACCCATCTTCCACAGTATCTATGCCATTTTGTATTCCTAGCAGTGAATGAGAGTTCCTGTTGCTCTGTATTCTCATCAGCATTTGGTGCTGTCATTCTTTTTTTTTTAAAGATTTTATTTATTTATTTGACAGAGAGATTACAAGTAGGCAGAGAGGCAGGCAGAGAGAGAGAGGAGGAAGCAGGCTCCCCGCTGAGCAGAGAGCCCGATGCGGGACTCGATCCCAGGACCCTGAGATCATGACCTGAGCCGAAGGCAGCGGCTTAACCCACTGAGCCACCCAGGCGCCCTGGTGCTGTCATTCTAATAGGGGCTTAGTGGTATTTCATAGTTGTTTTAATTTGCCTTTCCTGACTTGTGATTTTGAGCATATTTTCGTATGCTTAATTGCCACTGTGTATCTTCTTTGGTAAGGTATCTGTTAAGGTCACTGGCCCATTGTTCAGTTGGGTTTTGTTTTCTCATTGTTGAGTTTTAAGAGGTTTTTTTTTTTTTTTTTTTTCTTTTGACTAACAGTCCTTTTTAGCAGAAGTGTCTTTTGCAAATATTTTCTCTGAGTGGTTTGTCTTCTTGTTCTCTTGATACTATCTTTTGCAGAACATAAGTTTTTAATTATAATCTTAATGTTAAATTTAACAATTTATCAATTTTTTTCTTTCATGGATTGTGCCTTTTCTGTTGTATCTAAAAAGTGATAGCCATACCTAATGCCATCTAGGTTTTCTCCCACGTTTTCTTGGAATTTTATAGTTTTGCATTTTACCATGGTCAATTTTGAGTTATTTGTGAGGGGTGTAAGGTCTGTGTTCAGATTCATTTTTTTGCATGTGGATGTCCAGTTGTTCTAGTACCATTTGTTGAAGAGACCATCTTTGCTCTTTTGTCTTATATCAGTTGACTATATTTATGGGCTCTTTGTTCTGTTCTGTTGATCTGTTTGCCTATTCTTTCACCAGTAGTATTACTGGTCGATTACTATTGATTTATAGTAGGTCTTAAATTTGGGTAACATCTGTCCTCCAGCTTTGTTTTTTTTTTTTTTTTTCCCTTTAGTATTGTGTTGGCTGTTCTAAGTTTTTTGCTTCTTCATATAAACTTTACACCCAGTTTGTCAATTTCCACAAAATAGTTTGCTGGAATTTTCATTAGGATTGCATTGAATCTGTAGATCAAGTTGGAAAGAACTGACATCTGGATGATATTGAGTCTTCCTGTCCATGAACATGGACTATCTTTCTATAGAGGGTTTCTGAAAAATTGCATTAGCAGTGCACAGAACATACAGAAACTCCACTCATATGGAGTGTAATTTTAGTTTGGGGACTATGGGTCCTTAACAAATGAGTAAATTATATAGTACATTAGAAGGAATGACTTTTTTTTTTTTTTTTAAGGTTTTATTTATTAGAGTGCACATGAGTGGGGCTGGGGAGGGGCAGAGGGCGAGGAAGAAGCAGACTTCTCACTTATCAGGGAGCCCCACGTGGGGCTGTATCCCAGGACTCCAGGATCATGACCTGAGCTGAAGGCAGATGTTTAACTGACTGAGGCACCCTGGTACCTCTAGAAGGAATGACCTCTAAGGAGAGAAATATAAAGGGAAGAAGATACTGAATGTTGGGAAAGGTACAGTTTTAAACTGGGTGGTCAGGAAAGGGCTCTCTGAGGTGTTGTTGTGTCATTAGTTTCTGACAAAAGGTAAGACAGAAGGTGGTGAGGATGCCTGGGAGAAGGAGGTTCTAGGTAGAAGGAACAAATAGAAAGATTCAGAGTTTCAAGGAATAGAGGATGCTAGTGTTATATAACTCCTTATGAAGTAATCATTTAAATATGTAATAACCAACTATGTGAAAACTAAATGAAAAATTTTTTTGGTGCCCTTAAAATGTTGAAGGGCTACCAAAGGACTGTTCCTCTATGTTTGCTGACCCTTTGGATTTGGGAGCGTGGAGATGGGGCAGCATTGAAATGCAGGGTCGTATAGTAGCATAACCAGTGAATGGCTGTCTCTTTTCCAGGCCTGGCTTTACTTAATGGTCTGGCTGGCGTGTAGCTGCAGCCCGTCATGGGGTGAAATCCTGACTCTGAATGTTAAACACTCATACATTTTTGTCAGGCATGGTTTGCAATCCTTTGGGAAGCTCATGAGCTTCATTTCAGGGCTAAACAAACGGACCTTCTGGGGGATTTAATGGTGGATGTAAAAGGAGCCTGTGAAAACTAGAAGCACCCCTCAGGCCTTCAAGCTGACCTAAAGTTTATTTTATTTAGAAGAAACTCTTTATAATGGTATAATTTTAGATTTGCAGAAGAGTTGCAAAGAGAGTACAGAGAGTTCCCATACACCCTTGACCCAGCTTTCCCTGATCCTACATGACCTGTGACCTTCAGCCGTGTTTGCTTGTGTGTGTGCACACATGCATGCGCACGCACGCACGCGCACACACACACACACACACACACACACACATATACCGGCACAAGGAAGGTGACTCTATTACCGCTTGGGCCTCTGGTAGCTCATCACCCTCACACCTTCTGGGTGCAGAATGGACTCTGGCTGTGGCAAAAGCAGACAGGGAGCTACTTTGAAGCTCAAGTTCCAAAGCGGGAGATACCGGGGAACAGTCAGCTGTGTGGAGAGTGCTGAGGATCATGTGAACTCGGTGCCACTTGAACTCTATTTAGGAGAAGATTGGCCTCGGAGACTTAATATAGACATTCCAGTGATCATGTGAGAATTCCATTCTGCTCAAATACAAATACAAGAGAATTTGGAAGCGTTCACTTTTGCTTCTCTCAATGCTAAGTCATCTTGCTTCTTTCCCATCTGATTTCTGAATCTGAAGACCAATGATATGTACCAATTTATTAATTTCCGGATGAGGAACAAGAAAGCCATTCATCCATCCATTTGCCTGGGTTTTGACTTTGTTCAGGAGGATTTTGTTCTGGAGGTGGTACAGGTTGCTTTGGAAATGGACATTGAATCCAAATAGTGACAGCCACTGGCACTCACTCCGGGGCTTAGGAGGGAGCCCACACCCTTCTAGGATGTTCCTGACACCATCCCTCTGGAATGCAGCTGTCTCTCATGGAGGCCTTAGGACAGCTGCTTTTGACCAGGGCTGCCCAGCTGTGGGAGAAATGAACATGAAGTTGCAAAACGAGTGTTGGCCAGGATCCTGCTCAGGTGTGGGCAGCAGGACGATCAGGTAGTGGACAACTTGTTGGCAGTGAGGTGATGGAATTTTCCAAACAAGGGAGTAGAATGCTGCCAGTTCCTTATGGGAAATCTCTTATTCTCACAGAGGACTATTGATATGATAAAGGGCTGCCCCATTAGGGGGGATGCAAACAGAGTTCTTTAATGCTTTTAATTCCTTTTGGCTATGGGTAGATTTAAAAAAATATTTTGAGTACATTGTTTCCCATCAGGGCCAACTTAAGGAAAGTAAAGCTTGCACTCACCTGTTTATAAAATGCCAGGATGCTTTTAGCATTTAAAAAAAATCTATCTATCTATCTATCTTTATATATATATATATATATATATATATATATATACATACACACACATACACATATATATACTTGTCTCAGACTGTTTTCTGCCTAACCTCTCAGAAATTATAAAACCAGCTTAAATACAGTATGATTATATTGCTGTGCTTCTGAACAAACTTTGTATTTGAGAAAATACTTCTTTTGCTCATTTTGGTATTTTATTTTTTCCTTCTCATTGAGCATGTGTGCTACTTGTTTGTGACATACTGGTTGTTTCAGTACTGTCTGTCTGCCTTAAAACAAGGTATTTTGCTGTTGAAAAAGAACAAAAACAGTGCCAGGTCTTTAACAAAGAGTGTTCAGTCTGGTGCGAAATATAATTTTCACAGTGAAGGTTCCATTTCACTGAAAACCAGTGTAGGACAGTCCCTTCTCTGCTGCCCAGCTGGATTTCCCCATGACCCCCTCCCAAGGAGCTGTTCTTCAGGCCCTGCAGGCTAGCACTAAGGCATGCTTGTTTTACTGGGGGGAAGGGTGCAGTGTGTCCTTCCCGCCCCTAGCCACCCTGGGAGACGGATGATATTACCCTTGGTTGTAGATTTAGAAAATAAAACGGAAGTTACATCAAGGTCACGTGGGTAGTGAATGGTGAAGTCAGAATTCCAGGCCTGGTTTTCCATTCCCAAATCCAGTACTCCTTGTCCTAGACCAGGGGTCTGCAAAATACTCCCTCCCACCACCTGTTGTTGTAAATAAAGTTTTATTGGAACACAGCCACCCCTGTTCATTTACATATTGTCAGTGGCTAATTTCCTGCTACAAAGGCTGAGTTGAATAGTGCAGACACCGTATTGCCTTCAAAGCCTGGAAAATTTCTATCTCGCCCTTTACAGAAAAAGTTTGCCAACCCTTGTCACAGTCCATAGCTGAAGAAGCCTTTAGGCTCCTTGTGTTTTCGGACTTTTTTTTTTCTTTTTTCTTTTTTCCAGGAAAGCCCAAATTTGTGACTGAGTTCTGCTGTAAACAAAGACAAGGCAGGCAGGGGCAAGGCAGCCGTCCCTATAGTTTCATGGGCCTGATACCTTTGGCCACGTGTTAGACCACAGATTGCTGCCACGTTCCTGTGGAGAGGTAGAGTCTCCTTCCCCTGGAACGTGGGCTGGGTTTGTGATTATTTTTTTTACTAGCCGACTGTGGCAGAAGTGATACTGTGTAACTTTCAAGACCGAGTCTAGAGAGATCTACAGTTTCTGCCTCATATGTTGAACACGCCATCTACTAGGGTCCAGCCAGTGTATGAGAAGCTCAAGTAGCCCCATGGAAATAGCATGTTGCCAAATGAGAGAGGTGTCTCAGCCTTTTTGTCGTGCCTGCCAAGGTGCTAGACATGAGTGTACCCATTTTAAATGCTTTAGCCCTTGTTATCTGACTCAGTGTTGTGAGAGACCCGAGTGAGAACAGCAGAAGGACCACCAGCTGGGCCTCTGTTACTCCCACAGAATTGGGAGAGACAGTCCATCGTTGTTCTGAGCAAGCGTGTTTTGTGGTGGTTTGTGGTACAGCAAGAGATAAGCTGCTGGAGACCAAGGTGAGATAAGACCTGGGGGAGAGGCCACAGATGCTTTCTAGACTGGGAGGTGGTGACACAGCATACAGATGGGAATTCTCAGACGGTCCCGTGTCAGTGCCTGAGGACTTTGAGGTGTGAAACAAACTTTTGAATTTGCCATGTGAGTTACCCAAATGTAATTCTGAAGAACTCGAAAATATTATCAGCTGGAATTTGGGAAGCTCTCATGTGATTCTAGACTTAGAAGAATAGCTTGAATGTTGCTCTATTATAGGAGCTTATCATGGAAAAGCAAGTGAATAATGAGCATTTTAAGCAGCTTACAGAATGGTTCTTAAAATACCAAAGTTAAAATATTTGTGTTAGACTTCCCGGAAAGGACAGCTTTTCTGAAAATGATTTGTGAGTTGCTTTTACCTTGGAATATCAAGGATTTATTTTCAGTGAGTTAAGGAGCCGTGTTTTTTTTTTCTTTTCCCCCAAGCAGTCATGTGCATAGGGCTGTTCAGTTTGATTTTGTTTGTTTCTAATCAGAGGAATTGTGGAAGGGTTGGAATTGGTTTTTAAAGCACATGCCTTTCTGCAGATCTAAATCTACGGGACTTGTCCCGAGGCTTCCTGAGCCTCCTAGCCATGAAGTTCTCTCCTGTCAAAGCCCCTGGTGTCATCTTAACTCACTGGGTATCTTAGGATGAACTTGGCAGCCCAAAGAATTTCTTCCACGGTAGATTATTTGCCTCCTGGATAAAGACCAAGCTCTTTTTAGCATGGGGCAAAAAGGCCAGGGCCATCTTAGTGTACAATTTACACAGGTGACTGTGCCTAGTGGCCCCTTGGAACTGTGTGATGATGTGGCCCACGCCTGCCCCTGCCTCTCCAGCTTTCTCCCCTGCATCTTCAGATCCACCCACACCGAACCTTTTTAGGGTTTTCTTGGTTCTGCTTTTCCTGCCCTTCCCATGAAATAAACACCCTCCACCTTGTTACTAACAATAGCTGTTTATTATGCAACACCAACATATTTACACATTGCACCCCAAATAATTTTAGAAGTGGTTACACCCATACTAGTCCCATCAGTACACCTACTAAGTAAGATTGGCTTTGTGTAGTTCTCTTTTTTTAAAGATTTTATTTGTCAGCGAGAGAGAGAGCGAGAGAGTGCACACACACACACACAAGTAGGGGAGCGGCAGGCAGAGGGAGAAGCTGAGCAAGGAACCCAAAGTGGGACTCATCCCAGAAGCCTGGGATCATGACCTGAACTGAAGGCAGCCGCTTAACCAACCGAGCCACCTAAGCGTCCCTGTGCAGTTCTTTTTGTCCTTAGAATGTATCTTATTGAGTGTGTACAGGGTATTGGGTGCAAGAGTGACTTTGCCGATTTCTTCTTTGAGTGCTAGTGTTACTTGTTTGCTCTATGACTATGTTCTCGTCCTTTTGATTACGTGCGTTATCAGTCTCCATCTTCATTGACTTAATTTTTTGATTATGTAAACTGTGAATTTGACCCAGAGTCCAAAGTGTAGGAAAGGCTGCGCCCAGAGACAGCGTGTATTAGTCTCACCCTGTTCCTACCCACTTGGAGAGGCAACCAGTTTTCAGTTGTTTGTTCCTCCTGTGTTTCTTTTTATTAAAATAATCAGTGATGGGGCACCTGGATGGCTGCATTGGTTGACCATATGCCTTTGGCTCAGGTCATGATCTCAGGGTCCTGGGGTCCAGCACCACATCAGGCTTCCTGCTCGAGAGGAGTCTGCTTCTCCCTCTGCCCCTCCCTTAAACTTGTGCTCTTTCTCTCTCTCTCTCAAATAAATAAATAAAATCTTAAAAAAAAAACAAAACCCTGCTACTTATATGTGAATGTTTTGTTTTCCCTTCTCTTGTACACAAAGTAGTAACCTTTTATACCTTTTTTTCTTGCACATTGCAGTATATTCCAGAAACTAGTCCATAATCTGTTTATGGAGATCTTACCTTAGATATTTTTTTTCTTTACTGCTGTATGGGATTCCATTGTTTGACTGAATAAAACTCTTTTATATAAATATTTATGCTATTTCTGATGTTTTCATCTTACAGTTTGTGATATGATGAATAACTTTGTGTGATTTTTAAAAAATGTTCTCCTATGTTGTACATACATTTGTTCGGTTTATTTCAGAGTGGTTTATTTTGGCATCGTGGGGGGATTCATCTGCTGTCGTATCTTCCCTCTGGTTATTGTTTGTGGATGTGAAGGCTGTTGATGTTTGTGCCAACATATCCTGCTATTTTGCCAACTTCCTTTATTGAGTTAGTTTTGTTTTTTCTCTTGGTTTTTCTTCATATATAATCATATCATCTACAAAGAGATCATTTTACTACTTCTTTTCCCATTCTTACTCTGCTAATTGTTGATTTGTCTAATTGTGTTAGCTCACACCCACAACACATTGTTACCTAGTAGTGGGGACAGTGGGTGTTCTAACCTTCTCCTCACCTCACTGAGAACGGTGCTATGGTTTCTCCATTGAGTAAGATGTTGAACATAGGTGTGTGTGTGTGTGTGTGTGTTGTTAAGGCAGTATCCATCAATTCCTATTTTATGGACTGTTTTTACTAGATAATAGGTTGTTGAACTGTATTGAAGTTTTTTAGCATTTATAGAGATAATCATTTTTCTCCTTAGAGTTAGTAATTTGGTGGGTTGTAGTAAAGGATTTTTAAATGTTGAACAGTTCCTGGAATAGATCCCATGATGTGTGTATGCATGTTTTCTCGGTGGTTTTTTTATTCCCCCCTTTTCTTTTTAATGTGACCCGGAACAATTTAACTGTACTTGGGATTATCTGGTCTTTGAAGGTCTAATAGAATTCCCCTGTGAAATTCTGAAAATGAGTAGTAGAGTTTGATGGAGAAAATTTTCATGATGGGAAGTGTAAGGATGTCTTTAAAAACTTTTATGTTGGGTTGTATGTTCTCTATTACAAGTATAAACAGGAAGCTAACCAGGAGTTTATCTAAAACCAGTCCCTTTTCCAGAGATTGGAATTTTGTAGAATGGTAGGAAAAACGGCACCTACCAAGATGGGAACCATTCTGTATTAAAGGAAAGATATTCCAGACTGTAGCCTTCGTTGGTATAGAACATGCTAGTAGAGGCCAGGCTAAGAAATACCAAGGGGTGGACCAGCTGGGTATCAGATAGCCGGGAGTGGTGGGGACTGTGGCAGATGAAGGGTACCTGCTCTCTAGCTCCTGACCAGGGTCGCCTCTAAGGACCACGAGACTGATGTTACCAGAACTTCGAATTTACCGTGAGAGGCTGAGAAATCCAGATATTTTTTATGTGAAGACTTTTGACTTTTAACACTTGGCACTTAGTTCAAAAATTAACAACATGCTGTAGGCCAAACATAAGAGAGTTGTGAAAATGTGACCCCGTTCAGTTCTCCCAGGACTACGTGGGTGGTGTGGTTTTGAAGTTGTGAGCAAGCGGTCTTCCTTGGGTCTTCTGTTAAACTTGCAGTTGTGAAGATGAAACTCTGGGGTGCGTTAGACTCACCAAGGCCTTGGAGAGAGGGCACTTGTTTGAATTGGAAAGATGGTGGAGAGGGAAAGGGATAGCCCAGCTTGGGAATGTGGCATGTGGGCACTGATACCCCCAGCTGAGGTCATGAACAGTACAGAATTAGTGCCTCTGTCGGACCCCTGCTCTTGGCACTCTTGGGGGCAGTGACTGGTGGGGACCAGTGAGATGCCAGTGTTTGTTTGCTTGGAGATGACTCTGTCCTCCCTGCCTTCCATCCATCCAGTTCCTAGCCAGTGCATTTCCTCCTTCTGTTTTCTGTCTTGCTATTGCCTTTATGTGTTGTGGTTATCATGGCCCATTCACCTTAAGGAGATTTTGCCATCTCATGAAACTACATGTTGACTGCAAGCCATCTGTCAGGATTCATTCAGTGTGTGCATGGCTGTTCGACCGGTTCCCTACTAGCAAGCCTGTTAATTTCAGAGAGTCTGATTGGGTGCTGTGTGTGTGTGTCTACGTGTGTGTGTTTTAAGTAGGACCCATGTCTAGTGTGGAGCCTAACACAGGGCTTGAACTCATGACCCTGAGATCAAGACCTGAACCGAAATCAAGAGTCAGATGCTTAACTGACTGAGTCACCCAGGCTCCCCTGGGTGCTTTTTTCGGGGGCGGGGGATGGAATGTGCTTCCTTTAGCCCCCCTCAGTAGCCATTGTCTCTGACCTTACTGCTTTCTGCGATATTCTTTTTTTTTTTTTTTTTTTTTTCCCCTGTGGTATCTTCATACAGAAACTTTTGGCTTCTACTCTCAATACCATGCATTCCTAATTATTTGTGCTACTTCTTGAGTAATCCCAAAGTCTGTTTTGGATTACTTACCAAAAGTGGATGATAAAAATTGAGCCATGGTTTCCCACTTCTGTGTAGATGCCTATGTTAATGTTTTGTAGAAAATTGCTTCTTTGCTGGCACGATGATTCAAGTCCAGAATCTGATTTTTTTAATGTGGACCAATCACTCGCCTCTTGGGGGATTATTTAGAATTAATAAAATCAGGACAAGAAGATTTGTGTGTGTGTATCCCTAACTATGAATTGTTAGTTGAAGGAACCTTTATGTGGTACAGTTTGTCTAGAGAATTCTGTTTAAGGGCTTTGTTAATTATGGTTTAAGCAAATTGTCCTGAAAAGAACACTGTCCGGAGCTGATTAGCTGTGTCTGGACTGAGAGCTGTTTCTCCCCAGTTGATCCTACAGTGAAGTCCGAGTAGTGACAACTTCTGTTACCATAGCTACGGAATCTGTTTTCAAAAACACAAGGCTATGATTTCACTGTAGTTTGTTGCATACTGAGAAGCTGATATGGAAATGGGAATGAAGCTTTATTCAGAAGTACAGTTGAAAATAAAAATTTCCTGTCCTCCTCTGATGCTTAGGTGAGACTTAATTTTCTCTTTTAAGCTTTCAGGTTTTGTGGGTCAATTTCAGAAGATGACCTTGGTTCTGTCATTCAGGAATCCTCTCACACAGTCCCTCTCACTTCCTAGTATGACAGATGACTCAGTGGAAACCCATTGTACCTCAGAGTCACCACAGTCGTGATTAGCCTGTCATGTAGTTGTAATTAAATCAGAAGATGGGTTGGGGTTATAGTCAGTTGGGCGAGTCATCTAATTCTTTCCGCATTCATGGGCCTTTTGCTATATCCCAGGAACTGAGGCCACAGCAACGAACCAAAGAGGCAGAAGTGAGTCTTGATTGTAGTCAGCTTCTGTCCATATGATATGAAGCATAGAATATAAGCCTTGTGTGCTTGAACTTTATACATAGCTTGGTTGTAGGAAAATGCTTGTTGAAATAGGGTTCCCATTTTCCCAACAAATTGACTCCCATTAAGGGAGCTGTCACTGAACATTGACTCTGTGTGCTTAGAGTACATTTGACTTTACTTTAGCATATTATATCTCACTGAATCCTTATGACAGCCCTGCACACTTAGGTACTGTTATTATGTCCCATTTTACAGAGGAGAGCACTGAGGCTTGTAGAGGCCAACTAACTTTAACTTGCCCCACCCCCCATGGTGACTTATGGGGACTGTTTCAAAGGGGTTGAGCTTATGGTGGAAGTGCTTTAGGAATGGCATTTTTTGCATTGGTGAAGGAATGTGCTTGTACTCAGGCTGTTCAAAAGTTGTGGGCATCTAGGAAGGTGCAGTGGTGCTAGAGCTCACCCAGCCATTGAGAGGGGAGGCTGGACTGTAATGAGGAAGGACAGCCAGGGCTCTAATAAGGAAAGGGCAGCAGCAGACTATTGCATGTAGTTCTGTGGGCGGGGATGGGGCATGAGGTTGGGATGCCCATGAAGATGACATTTCTTTTATTATATTTGTATGTGTCTCATTTTTATTAAAACAGGCACCCTGTCTTCTGCACCTGCTTTTGTGGTCTGCTGTTTTCCCACTGAATCTATCCTGAGCATCCTGGCTTGACCACAACACGTTTCTCTACACTGATGTTAGAAATGGTGTTATGGGCTACCTGGGTGGCTCAGTGGGTTAGGCCTCTGCCTTCGGCTCAGGTCATGGTCTCCTGGTCCTGGGATCAAGCCCCGCATTGTGCTTTCTGCTCAGCAGAGAGCCTGCTTCCCACCCCCCACCTGCTTCTCTGCCTACTTGTGATCTCTCTCTCTCTCTGTCAAATAAATAAATAAAATTTTCTAAAAAATGAAAAAAAAGAAATGGTGTTACAGTTAGGAGTGTACAGATGTGTTATGTGGATGGGCCTTGCTTTATTGAATTGAAGTCTGTATCATTAGGCGGTTTTCATTTTCTAACTGTTCTCTGTTGTGCAGTGCTGAGAAGAGGAAAGTTCTCTCTGTCCACAGTTATGGTCTTTTTCCTAGGAAATACTTGGAGAAGAGGGATTGCTTTTGATGCCTGCCCCTGGACATGAAGCTAACTCATTATCTAAACCCTTGTTTGCAGTGGAGGCTCTATCTACAGGGGAAGAAAAGGGTGCCTGTTTGATAGATAATGAGATAGTATCTCATGTTTTCATTACTATTTCTTTGATTTTTTTGGTGATTTTTTTTTTCCTCCTGAAAACTATCACTGAATTTCCTTTATTAATGACTGATGCCTAAGCATTTTCATTGGGGGATGTTAACATTTTTCAGTGTAAAATGATCTTCATGATTTCTTTGAATGCATTTATCTTGAAACTGACATTATCTTATACTATGAATTTCTTTTTTGTGAAGGATTGCTCTTTTTATGTCCTAACTGTTCGGAAAAATTACCAGTTTACGTGAGTGGTAAGAGAATACCATGAGGGACGCCTGGGTGGCTCAGTCAGTTAATCCTCTGCCTTGAGCTCAGGTCATGATCTCAGGGTCCTGGGATCGAGCCCTGCCTCGGGCTCCCTGTTCAGCGGGAGTCTGTTTCTTCCTCTCCCTCTGCTGCTTCCCCTGCTTGTGTTCTCTCTCTTTGTCAAACAAATAAATATTAAAAAAAAAAAAAAAGAATGCCATGAACAAAGCTGACACTCACCTTCTGCATTTATTGGCATTTGCTGGGTACAACACATTTGCTGTGTGCTGGGTAGATAGGCTAAGGTTCAATACGAGCCCTACCTCCAGGCTCTCGGACCGTCGGCGAGGAATCTCCAGCCCGTGTCTCCGTCAGCAGTGTGAGGAAGGAGCCATGACGCAGGCCCCACAGGCCACCGTGGAGTTTTACGTCAGGACGCCTGCGGGTAACGCACTCAGCCCTGACCTGGGACATGGTCACTGTGCAGTAACCAGGAGCCATTCATACTCTTCCTTGTTGTAATCATTAAAAGCCAGGCTCTTCCCAGGGACTGAGTGCCATAAAAGCCAGGACCTCGGGAGGGCTTCTGCACAGAGAACTGCTCCCTTCTCTTCTTGTCTTCCACCCTTGTCCCACATTCCTTGGGCCTCCTTCCCACTCTGGTTATTGTATTAACTTTATCCTGGAGCGTGACAGTTTGGCAACTGCTCTTCTTGGCCAGGCACGATTTATTGCTAATTCAGGCCTATATGTTGAGAGGGCAGGTGAGGCCCCATGCCCCTTCAAAGTGCAAACACTTGCATCTGCGCTGCTGGGCTTCCTGGTGAGGACATCTGGCTCTTCTCAGGGGACTGTTTCCTCTTTAAAGCAGCCCTCCAGCCTGGAATCATGGAGATTGTTGGTGAGCCATCCTCTGGCGATTCTGGACGAGGTCACCACCCTTGCCACCCTCCCCAGCTTTGGCCAGCCTCCAGAACTCCTCCAGGGCATCCTGGGAATGTGAACAGACCTCTGCTGCAGTTTCGGATTTTCCGATTGGGGTTCGAAGTGGGGCAGGGCACACATGACCGTCTCCGTCCTGCCTGCCACCTGTCGGGCTGGCCTCGCACTCTGGGGCTGACAGGGTAAAGTGTCCAGAGGCCAGGCTTTGTCCTGAGTTGGTTTAGGAGCATGGAGCGACCCAGTGGTGCTGGGGACACTTGACTGAGGTGGAGTTACCATTCGTCCCCTGGCCTGGGCACGCCGCCTCTGAGGGACCCAGGTTTTGAATGTCTTCTCCAGCATTGAGGGAGGGTCTCAGGTGATACCTGTCTGTGTGGGGCCCTGGCAGCTGGTCTCACTGAACTTACTTTGTGCTGGAAGGCACAGAAGAGGTCCTTTGCGGATGAAAGGGGAGAGGCAGGCTGTAGGCGAGGCTCTGCTGCTCAGCCTCCCAGGCCGGTCCTGTTTTGCAGGAGATGGAGCTATTTCTGGCGTGTTATAAATCTGTTGCCGCCAGCTTGAGAGAGCTGGGCCTGTTACGTAAGGCTCTCAGCGCATGGCCTTTGATTCCCTCGCCGGCCTTCTTCTGGGAGACGGGGCTGGGAGGTGGCGAGGCTGGCCATTTCTGTTCTCTCCGGTGCGGCAGGATTATTTTTGGAAACTGGGAGATCTGGTCACCTGACAGCAGTTTTCATTCATGAGACTCGATGGATGAAATGGGCCTATTCTTCCTGGCAGGGACTGGGGGACGGGGGGCAGTGCCGTGTGTGGGCTGGTTTGCTTCTGTCCTAAGCAAGGTTTAGAAAAGACAAGGTGGGGTTATAAAGGACCAGACCCCATAATTTTTCCTCTATTTGCCTAGAGTTATCAGCCTTTTCTTTGATTCTTGATTTTCTTTTAAAGACTATTTTGGGGATTCACTTTCTTTGGAACTAGAGAATGGTACAGCCTTGGAAATGGCTTTTATTTCCTGTGTGTGTATGTGTGTGCGCGCGCACACGCGCACACACGCGAGCATGAGAGCATGGGAAAGTGGGTTTCAGGGAGGAAGACACGCGTGGCAGGCACTGGAGTGCCACCCCCCCGCCCAACCTCCACGCCTTCAGCCAGCCCAGTGCAAACTGTGAGGACACCTGCCTGCAGTCCCCAGCCCTGTCCCCTCCCTTTCCAGGGCGCCTTTCCAGGCACCTCCTAGGAGTCCACGAGAGGCCCTGACAGTTCTCCTTGAGACCATATGGCATTGCCTTTCTTGTGCCTTGGGGTGCCCACTGTGGCTCTGACCTGGCTGACCCTGCCTCCTGGTGCCACGGGTAGTCCTGCTCACCCTCTCCCAGGACGCTCCTTCCCTTTGCAGTGTGGCATAGCGATCGGTCGTTGAAGTTTTTGTGTCAACAAGAAATACTTCCCAGTCCCACTTCTCCTGTTACCGGGGATGAAATGTGGAGCCAGGCCCTCAGCCTGGCCCTACTGCTGCCTCCCAGAATGAGAAGGGCCCCACCAGGCTCTAGTGTGGGTTTGGTTTAGGGGACAAAGCGTTTTGGGTGTGTGAAAGCCTGCAGTGAGCCATTTTGTCATTCTGCAAAACTGGGGGCTCACACCCTCCTCCCCCGGACTCCCATCCCGCCCGTCCACTGGTGGCCTCGCTCTTTCTGCCATGTGTCACCTTTGCGCAAAGTGGCAGCTCCTCCCCTCCTCATCCTTCAGCTGTTCCAATTGTGCATGGTATTTTCCACTACTTTGCCGCTTGTCCAGTTATTTAAGGAGCTGCCAGAGCTGCTGGGAGTGGTAGAGAGGTCAGATGCAGTGGGGAGAGAGCGGATAAGACGGAGAAGTCAGGGAGGATCGGACCTGGCGGGTGCCCCTCGGAGGCCTGCATACCTACCCAGCGTGGCCCCAGAGGTCAGACTGTGCCTTCGGCTGGCTGGGAGGGACACATATTTCTTATGTGCACTTGAGTGGTTTCAGTGGGATCTTCACTCTGGGTTCCTTTGCCCCTATTATGGCAAGAGGGTTTGTTTGTTTTTAAAGATTTGTTTGTTTTAGAGAGAGAGAGAGAGAGAGCACATGAGCATGGGGGTAGAGACAGCAAGGGAGAGAGAATCTAAGCAGATGCCGTGTGAGCGCGGAGCTGGACGTGGGACTCGATCTCACGACCCTGAGATCACGACCAGAGCTGAAAACCAAGAGTCGGATGCTTAACCCACTGTGCCACTCAGGCGTCTCAGGAGGGTTGCTTTGAGAGACAGTGGACAGCTGTAAGAGAAGGGGCAGCGGTGAGAGAGCACGGGGCATAGGATTCTCCACTTGAGTGAACGACACAGTCGCCCAGGATCACTCATGGCTGCAATAAGGCAGCGTCTTCGGGGCCATTCAGATCTAGGTTCAAATCCTGGAGTTACTTATCTCTCTGAGCCTGTTCCTCTCCTGAAAACAGCAGCTACTGGTATTACTTTTATAGGTTGTGAGCCATAAATGAGGTCATGCATGTAAATTACTAGGTTGAGTGCCAAGCCCGTGGCTCATTTTTATGTTACAGGAATGCTGAGGCCACCTGGGTTCTGAAGTAGCGCATGTGGGTCCCAGCACCTTCGAAGCACACAGCGGTTTGCTCAGAGAAGCAGTTGCAGCATGGCTGACCCTAGAGTGGGGCGAGCCTGGAGCTCATCACACCTCAGTCAGCCTCCTTTGTGATTGACTCAGCCTCTGGGGAGTGTCCGGGCCCGGAAGTAAGTGCCCTGAGTCCACAGCCTGCATGTTACCTGATTCTTGAGAGAAAAACTGCGTTGTAGATATTAATCTGCCTCCATGGTATGTTCAGGTACTAATGCTTAGGCTCCCCTCCCAGGCTGGGCAGGCCACCTGCTTTCATTGTTTCTCCTTGTCCCAGCCATTTGGTGACCCATTGGTGACACCTGCATTTTATAGATGAGATACATCTTAGAAGCTGACCGAGAACCACAGTCAGTAGGTGGTAGCAGAACTGGGACTAAACCCTCTCCTGTCTGGTCCCCAGTGTTGGGTCTCAGGCATCTTCCTGTGGGGCCAAAAGGGTCTGGGCTGACTCTGGTTTGCCTTCTCACCAGGCTGGGGGCGACATGGTGGGCTCTTGAGGTCTACCGGGCCTTCAGAACCAAAGGCCCCTGTGGGAGGCAAAATTCTAAAGTAGTTCCTCCAAGATTGCTGTCCCCTGGCTTTCATCAGTCCAGCACCAACCTAGGTTCTGGCCCAGAGGGGCTTGCAGTTGGAATTAAGGTTATTGATCACATGACTTTAAGACAGGAAATTGCCCTGATCACGTGAGTGTCATCACATGAGCCCTTCAAAACAGAGAAGGGGGACGGAAGAGGAGCTACTCCGATGTGGAGGGAGGGGACTGTTGGTTCAAGGTGTGAGAAGGACTCGACGGGCGGTTGCTCTGAGATGTGCAGGTCACTGGCAAGAACCTGGGAAGTATGACAAGGAACACAGGATGCCTAGGAGCAAAGGCTGGCACCCAGCAGAGAGCCCAGCAAGGAAGCCGGGATCTCATTCCTGCAAACACAGGAAACCGATTATGACCAACAACCTGAATCAGCTTGGATTCCAGCTGTTCTCCAGGGCACCAGGAAGGAGCATGGCCCTGCTGACCTGTTGCCCGGGGCCCAGGGGGTCCCATGTCAGATTGCTGACCTAGAAAACAGAGTTGGTAAATAGGTGTCATTTCAAGCCAGCAGATGTGTGGCAGCCTGCCACTGCGTCAGTGCAGGACTGATAAAATTCTGATGAAAACTTTTGCTGTTCTTGGACCTAATCAGAATTACTAAACTATGACAGCAGGTCCTGTGCTAGATGTATTGGATTCCTTTGCTCAGAAAATGGAGGCTTTGCAAGCTCAGACACCTGGCTGGCCATGGAGGGAGTCATCCTGCACCAGCTTCTTCTTGTCACCTATGGGGCCACCATTCTGGAGCCCTGTTCTGTTTTCCCCCCAACAATGTCTGAGTTGGTCCTGGTGGAAGCTCCTTTCTTTGGCTCTTGGGAAATAGCTTATTCCTGTGCAGGGCGGCTGTATCTGCATAGTATCACTTGGCTCTCCTCTCAGAAGTCCCCTGTATGTGGGTGAGGGAGGAGGATTCATGCGGATAGTACGGGGTGGGGGGAGGGTGGTGCAGGGGAAGGGCTGATGACACAGAAGCCTTCCCATAATTTCCTGTGCTTTTGGGGCTCCTCATGGGGCTTGCTGCAAGGGACTGTCTGGTTCATGCTTCCTCAAGGTCTTCCTTATCCAGATGAGGCATCTGAGGCTCAGAGAGGCAGTGCCATGTCCTCAGTGTCACACAGCTCTCTGGGTTTTAGTTCCGGTTCCCGAAAATCACATGCCGGTGACGGGGGACGAGAGCTTGCACCGTGTACTTTGTCAGCAACAAACTAGAGTAAGATGAGTGGCTTGTCCTATCCCCTGATAACCAGGGGGCTGGATCATGGGTCATAAGTTGAGAAGAAGAGTGAGGCAGGAGAGCCTAGGTCAAGGACCTTGGGCCAGAGGCTGGAGAAGCTTCCTAGCTCGAATGCAAAACCGCCTCCATGTGTACTTTCTCCTACTTCTTTTCCTGGCACCTCTTTGGCTGAAGAATTGACCAGGTTGCAGAATTTCTCACTCCTCTGCTGAGAAAAATCCTGCCTTCCCGCAGGCTCTGCAAGCAGAAGTCAGGCAGGGAAACAGAGGCCCTTTCATGGCTCAGGACTGTCCACTTTCACTTTGCCTAAGCCCTGTTTGTTTCCTCTGCCTGAAAGAGGCCTTTTGCTGGGGGTGCCAGGGTTTGCTGGAGCCAGAGAGCACCCAGGGCTGTGGCTGCTCTGTTCCTGAATCCCGTGAAGCCTCAGATGCTCGTGTACGGTGGACAGAGGGGAAGGCAAGAGACCAGGTGCTAGGAATTGTCTTCATGTTGGGTTTCCATCCCTTGTCGCAGTGAAGACCTGGATTGCTTGCTCTGTGACCTCTGGAAATTTAATGAACCTATCTGAGCATTTCTTTTCTCAACTGTGAAATGGGGCTGGTCACAGGACCCCAGCAAGGATGGGGAGGTGGTAGAGGGTGGCATAACCTAAAGCCTCCAAAATACTCTTGACACAGTGCCTGGTGCACTCTCTGAGCTCTTAATAAAGTTGATATTGTTGGGGCGCCCGGGTGGCTCAGTTGGTTAAGTGTCCGACTCTTGATTTCAGCTCAGGTCATGATCTCAGGGTCCTGGGATCGAGCCCCGCATTGGGCTCCCTGCTCAGCAGGGAGCCTGCTTCTCCCTCTCCCTTAGCCCCTTCTCCCTGCTTGTGCTCTCTCTCAAATAAATACAATCTTAGGAAAGAAGTTGATATGGCTAGGACTTTATAGACATGCACTGCCCTACAGAATACTGGTATTCAAAATTGTGCATGTTTAGGAACATTCACTTCTCTTACACAGTAAATAAATAGTTTTGGGAGGGGGGGAGCAATTTGGGGATTTGTAAAGTTGGAGGGTTTGCTGTGTGGTTAGCACGGTGCTGGCTATAAAGACTTACATCCGTGTCTATAATCTGTTTAACAGTCTGAGAGATGTGGGTATTACTGCCTCAGAGAGGAGGCGTCTGAGGCTCTGGGACATACAGGAGCGCCTCTCTCCCCCCTGCCCCCCAAATGTTGCTTTGGGGTTGTTGGGGTCACATTGCTGGGTGGTCTCCTTTGCAGTGGCCACTTGGTTATGGAGTCTGATTGGGTGCCTGGCTCTCTTTATTTCTGATCCTTGAGCTCTTAGAGTCCCCAGCAGAAAACTGCATTATGAATAAAAGCGCTGATAAACCACTGTTCTGGGAAAACTGATTTTTGAAACAGTACTGCACTTAGGGGCAGGAGAGAAGCGTCACCCCTCCCCCACCGTCCCTGAGGTCTCTCTGGGGTTGGGGGGTGGGGACAGGACTCATGCTCTGAGTTTCTTCAACCTAGAAACTGGGTGAGGGACTCGCAAGCCAGCTCTTGAGGGTTTTACGGGTTAGGCTTCCTGATTTCCTGAACTATTGTGTGTGGGTGATCTTACACAAAATCACACTTGGTCTGTATCAGTCAGTAATGGGAAGGACGTGGTGAGGTTCGATTGGCGCCCTCTTGCAGAGCCCACAGGGTGTGGTCTATATCCCCTCCCCCCAGCTCTGCAGACGCCCTTCCGAGAGATTCCTCAAGGTCAGTACGAGGCGTTGTGACTTGCGATGGGGTTCGTACAACAGTGATCCTCAAACTACCACTCTGTAGCTTCAGGAGATCCTCAGAGTCATTGGGACCAAATCCCTTGTCCTTCACTCATGACTATTTATTCTGTAAATATTTACCTAGTACCCAGCAGGTGCCGGGACTTTCAAGATGCTCACAGTGTGTGGGAGACAAGAGAATGGGGGTGGGGTATTGAGTCAGACACACAGAGAGGCTTTTCCCAAAGTAAACTCCGTTAGGTAAACACCTGGCAACTGGGTACCACGTGGAGAAAGGTTTCACAGTGAAATAGGATGGGGGATGCTGGCATGTGAGTATGATGGTCAGATTTGCAAATCTGTGATTATTTTGAGAATGTTAGATGTACCTGGCACAGAGGCATGTGTCTTAGGTGGATTAGCTCCTCTTCCAGAATTTCAGTGGTTTGGGTCGGCTGCGATTTGTAACCTTCTTTTTTTTTTTTTTTTTAAATTATTTATTTATTTTTTAAAAAAGATTTTATTTATTTATTTGAGAGAGAGAGACACAGTGAGAGAAGGAGCACAGGCAGGGGGAGCTGGAGAGGAAGCAGCAGGCTTCCTGTGCAGCAGGGAGCCCGATGTGGGACGATGTGGGACTCGATCCCAGGACCCCTGATGTGAGCTGAAGGCTCAGATGCCTAACTGAATGAGCCACCCAGGTGTCCCTGTAACTGTTTTTCTTTCTTTCTTTCTTTCTTTCTTTCTTTCTTTCTTTCTTTCTTTCTTTCTTTCTTTCTTTCTTTCTTTTAAAGATTTTATTTATTTATTTGAGAGAGAGAGAGTGAGAGAGAGCATGAGAGAGGAGAAGGTCAGAGGGAGAAGCAGACTCCCCAAGGAGCCAGGAGCCTGATGCGGGACTCGATCCCAGGACTCCAGGATCATGACCTGAGCTGAAGGTAGTCGTCCAACCAACTGAGCCACCCAGGCGTCCCTGTAACTGTTTTTCTGTTTGTAGAAGTTCAGGTTGTTTTTCATTTGACTTTAATGGGAGAGAGATTGGTCTTTTCATTTTAAGAAGGGCTTCTCAGTACAGTGAAATATTATTCAACCTTTAGAAAGAATGAAGGAAATTCCAGCAGATGCTCCAACGCAGATAAATCTTGAGGATATTATGCTATGTGACGTAAGTCATTTGCAAAAAGATATGCTATGGTTCTATTCACATGAGGCACTTAGAGTAGGGAATTCATAGGATAGAAAGTAGGTGGTGGTGCCAGGTTGTGGCGGGAGAGGAGGCTGGGGCTGTTTAATGGGTACACCTTCATTTCTGCAAGCTGAAAAGCATTCTGGAGATTGGTTCCACCACAATGGGAAGGTACTCAGCACTACTGAGCTTTACGCTTAGAAGCAGTGAAGAAGGTACATTTTATGTTATGTGGGTATATATATATTTTTTAACCACAGCAAACCAAAAATATTATGACCAAAGAAAGTCATGTGGTGAGCATTAAAATTCACAAATTATGGGATATGATGTACTTCAGGTGCGGTGTGCATGTGAATGCCCGTGCCTTTGTACTTAATTCTTTTTCACCCGGGTTGGAGATAAGAAAATAAATTGGAGTAGTTCTGTTCTACTTAAAAAAGAGAGGCCTCTCAAGCTTCTGAGGGCTTTGCCAGTTGCAGCCCATAATAAGTGTACTTTGTGCTTCAAAATGGCTCCTTGTGTTCCCGTTTGAGGCTTGAGTGAGCATTTACTGATGTGTCCAAACTGTGTTTTTTAGAAAGTGCTTATACTAACTTGAGCTATTTGTTTTTTAAGATTTTATTTATTTATTGGAGAGAGAGAGAGAGAGAGAGAGTGCGCATGAGCAGGGGGAGGGGCAGAGGGAGAGGCTGGCTTCCCACTGAGCAGGGAGCCCAACATGGGGTTCAGTCCCAGGACGCTGGGATCATGACCTGAGCCGAAGGCAGACGCTTAACCAACTGAGTCACCCAGGCGCCCTGGAACTATTTGTTTTATAAGAGTATGTTCCGGGGCGCCTGGATGGCTCAGTGGGTTAAGCCGCTGCCTTCGGCTCAGGTCATGATCTCAGGGTCCTGGGATCGAGTCCCGCATCGGGCTCCCCCCTCAGCAGGGAGCCTGCTTCCTCCTCTCTCTCTCTGCCTGCCTCTCTGCCTACTTGTAATCTCTCTATCAAATAAATAAATAAAAATCTTTAAAAAAAAAAAAAAAGAGTATGTTCCTGGGGTGAGGGTATGACTACTGTAAATTGAAGCAAAGGTGCCAGGAGGCAGGACAGTTTAGGGCTCGTAATCACCAGGATTTTGGCCAAACCCCTCACTTTATGGACCGTGAAAGCAAAAGTTATATAATCCACGGTTGAAGTTGTCTTTAAGAAATCTGTATATTCGAGACTCCCTATTTAAAAAAAGAAAAAGAAGGATACATTGAGGGATACATTGAGAGTTCAGTCTGTTAGTGGATTTAAAACTTTTGGAAGGCCATGTTCATCCTCTCCCTTCCCTCTGGGCAGGGTGTCTTTCCATGGTGGTGAAATCATCTGGGCCCTGAAACCTCTTTTCAGGGTAGCATGGTTGCCTTGTCTCTTCCCGTGGAGC
>NC_081558.1:70352861-70361576 GCF_022355385.1 Mustela nigripes
CCCCCCCCCCGTGGCATAGTTGGGTTGTTGTTAGCATTTCATGGTGGTAAACATCCTGGGCTCACATCCAGCCAGGCTGCCCTCCTGAATTTATTACCACCCCTCCCACCCCAAGTAATGCCTAACACTGTTTCTTAAAAGTGTTGCCAAATTGAACCTTTTTATAATTTTTAAATCTTTGTCAGTCTGATAGAGATTTTGTTTGTTTTTGTTTGTTTGGACCACTATTAAGGTTCCTTAATATTGTTTAGTGTGTGTGTCTGTGTATTTCTTTTTTGGGGACTAGAGAATCTATAAATCATTTGACCTTTTTTTTTCCCCCTTTCAGCTGTTTGCTTCAAGCTTGTGAATCGTGTGCATTATTTAGACCTTAATTCTAAGTGTCCCTGGCTTAATTTCTCTGCCATTCTTAACTATAAGCAGGCCTTCCTCCCCTTTGAGTTCTTTCCATTGATCTGCTCACTAGTGGGGAGCCTGTAAGGTGTGGTGGCTTTCCCTGGCTGGAGCTTCCTCAGGAGTATCAGGGATCAAATCTTTAAGCTTTTATTTGTCTGACAATGTCTTTCTGTTGTCTTTGCATAGAACAGTAGCTTAATGGGCTCACAGGTCTCTTCTGGAGGTCTCCTGGTCCACCTCCGTAGGCCGCTGCAGCCTGCAATATTTTTGGGGTCCTGCTTGGGAATTCCAGGCTTTTTCTTACCAGGTGGCTTCTCCATTTGTATTTGAACCACTAACTAGATGTCACAATCCAGTTTTATCTCTGGTTACCTTTCACTTTTCACCAGGGATCTACAGGCTCCCCCACTCATTCCCACTTGATAGTTGTGTGTTCACTTTAATGAGCGCTGAATTCATTTATATCTAATAGGAACTCTTGGTGTATTATGGTAAATAACATCTTGTGGAGGGAAAAGGTCACAGATCTAGGGCTGTAGTTTTCTGTCACAACCTACTGGGCTGTGTTGGTATTGGGTAAAATGTCCATTAGTTTCCCCCTCTTTTTGTTTCCTTTCTTATTTAAAAAAAGGGGGGGGTACGCCTGGGTAGCTCAGTGCATTAAGCCTCTGCCTTCAGCTCAGGTCATGATCCCAGGGTCCAGACAGGGAGCCTGCTTCCCCCTCTCTCCTGCCTGTCTCTCTGCCTACTTGTGATCTCTCTCTCTCTCTCTCTCTGTCAAATAAATAAATAAAATCTTTAAAGAAAAAAAGAACTATACTGGTTATTTACTGTTAACTATACTGGTTGTTATACTTAATGAAAAAAAAAAAAAAAGAACTATATACTGGAACAGTAATTCTAAAACTTTATTGGTCACAGGATCCCTTAAAAAATTATTGATGATCTCAAAGAGCTTTTGTTAATAGGCATTATACTGATTATTTGAATTAGTATTAGAAATCAAAATGGAAATTTAAGCCACAGCTATAGGGAAGGACACATTCCATTAATAAGCCTTCGGGGCAAGGTGTCACCCTACATTAGGTGGTCTCTGGAAAGCTCCACTGTGCCGTTTCTTTGATCAGAATTGAAGAATTTGATGGGAAATGCCTTGGTTTGCAGAATTTGTGATCTGAACCCACATCATCTCAGGGCCCTTATTTTACTGTCGTTTTTCAGAAGCTCCGCTAACTGCTCCTCTGTCTGGATTGTCCCCTAGGTTTCCTGTAAGGAGCCCCTGCTGGTACACCACACCTACCCGGGGCTGTCCACCTGACTGCCCCAGACTCCGGCAGCGGGGCCCCCGATGGCAGTGGGCACCTTCCCGTGAAACCTGCCAAGCTGGACGCCACAGCTCCGCACGACGACACTTCGGCCAACTCTGTGCCCCCTCTGGAGGCGTGCAGCCATGCAGTCGTAGCCTGCAGCCCGGGCATCCCTGAGGAGCACTATGTAAGTGAGGCTGTGGAAGATGCTCCCAGCTGCAGAGGGTACCGGGATGCCTGCACCATCACCGGTAAGGGGGCCTTTTCTGCCTGGGGTGGGGTGGGGGGCATGGGGTATGTGGCCACAGGAGTCATTGGGGGCAGGTGTGAAGGGCCGGGGAGGACGAATGGAGTGCGGAGGGTCTGAGCTTTGGGATGGCAAGAGCGAACCATCCAGACCCAACATGAGATGAAGAATTGCCCTGGAGGTTAGGATGGGAAATTTTCTTTCATAATTTAATTTATTTATTTGACGGAGAGAGACACAGTGAGAGAGTGAACACAAGCAGGGGGAGTGGGAGAGGGAGCATCAGGCCTCCTGCTGAGCAGGGAGCCCGATGTGGGGCTTGATCCCAAGATCCTGGGATCATGACCTGAGCTGAAGGCAGATGCTTAACAACTGAGCCACCCAGGTGCCCCAAGGATGGGAATTTTGGACCCTGAGCAGCTTGCTTGGCCTGTAGTGATGCTGGGTGTAGTTTGGCTCCTGCTCCTCTCGCGGAGGCTCCATTTCTGATTCTCACATAAAGGCAGGTGGAATGGAAATCACACACGACTGCCTTGTGGGGATGCAAACATGGGGAGCTGCTCGTGGTGCCCGGCATCTGCTGCCAAGGCTGGCTTAGATAGCGCTTCTTACACGTGCCTGCAGCCGTCATGACTTCCCCGTGGCCCAGGAGCAGAGTTTATCCCACTGGAGCTCCTGCTTGTTGTCCCCCCCACCCCCAGGGATCATGGGGATGAGTGCTTGGCGGGGCTCCGAGCAGATGTACTGTGGGCTGGTGAACTCAGACAGCAGCAAGGAGTGTTGTTAGAGTCACATCTAGATGCCTTCATATCAAAGTTCACCCCAGTTCTCGTTTTGTCTGCAGTGTTTACTTTTCTCCTCCTGTTTGAAATAACACCCAGTGACAGCTGAAAATGTGCAGATTTGCTTCCAGTAGCTTTCGACTGATCTGTCTCACAGTTAAGCGTGGGGGATCTCCTGTATGTCAGGAGTGTCCCAAGTATAGTGGGCCAGGGGGATGGCCCAGGATCCCAGCCTGGGGGCCTCGCCCTTGGGCTGAATTCCTGCCCCACGAGTGGCCCTCCATCTGCTCGTGCCCTGAATCCCACCCCTGCTGGCCTGCCCATTTCTGGAAGGAGACATTTCCTGCACCTTCTCTCCTTCCACGTCATCCATTTCCCTCTGCTCGGGGAGCTCTCCTCTTAGCACAGAAACATGCTATGATCTCTCCCTTTGTGAAGAGAATTGCTTGTGGTCCTCATGGCCAGTACCGGTACCCATGTCTCTGCTCCTGTCTGTGCTCACTGCAGTTTCTCTTCTGTGCTCACCTGCACCTAGGGCGAGCAGGGCATGAGCCTACCATTCCCCTAGCACTGAAGGCCTTGTCAGTCTAGGGGTCTGTATATAGGCTTCATCTTTTTGCCTTTTCAGGAGGGCTTGACACTGCTGAGCACTCCCTTCTGGAAATCTGGTCCTCCCTTGGCTCCCTGATTCTCCTGTTCTCCTACCTTGCTGAATGTTGTTCCTCCCAATCCTGGGGATGTTGGAGGGCCTGGAGCTTAGTCCTGCTAGCCCCTCCCTCTCTCATTAGCACTTGTGCCACAGGTGATCTCCCCCAGGCTCCAGGATTTAGAATCTGCCCCATACTGACCCCTGTCTAGCCCCTGTCCTCAGACTAATCCTCTTCCCTGGAGGCCAGACATGTTGGTTTAAAGCCATATACAACATCTTCCCCTTGGGTGTCTGTGGGCATCTTAAACTTGAATAGCTAAAAGTGAACCCTTTCCCACTTAGGCCTGCTTTTCCTGTGGTCTACCCTGTCTTTATAAATGGTACTTTTGTCTTTGTAGTTGCCAAGACCAATCGCCTTGGAGGCATTCATGATCTCTGTATTTCTTTCACACCCCAGTTTGCTGGGAAGTCTGTTGGCTTGGTCTTCACTGTGTCCAGAATTTGATGGTTTCTCACCAGCTCCACGGCATCTACCCTGTCCTAGGCCACCTTCCTCTTACATCTGGATTACTGCAGTAGCCTCCAAATTGGGCCACTTGCTTCCCTGCTTGCTTCTGTGAGGTCCATTCTCCGTCTATCCACCAATGATGCTTTTTAAACACACAGTCAGATGATTTCTTTAACTCATCTGCTCCAGACCTCCAGTGGGCTCCTGTCGGATCATGGCCAGTGGAGGTCTAAGTGACAGGGCTTTCTCACCTCTCTGACTGTCTTCTCTGTGCTCACTCCACCCCAGACACACTGGCCTCCTTGCTAATCCTTGGACTCACCAGGAATGTGCTGCCTCAGGACCTTTGTTCTTGCTGCTGCCCAGCACCTGGATCACCTTACACTTGATATCCTCATGATTCCCTTTTCACTTTCTCCAAAGGGGATTTCATTAGAGGCCATTTTGTGACTGCCCTGAACAAAGAATGGTCCACTGCTACCTTTCCCCTTCTCTTTTTCCTGCCTTACCTTCCTCCCCAGGCTTAGTCATGAGTTATTACTACATGTTTGTTTTTTAGGGCAAGGACTTTGTGCAGCCCTGAATCCCAGTGATTAAAATCATACCTCATGCAGCCAGTGCTTGGCAAGTGGTGTCTCTTCTCCCCTTTTTACAGGTAGAGAGACTAAATCATGAGAGGTTCAGCATCCTGCCCAAGATCCTTGAGCTTGAGGAGTGAGATTGGAGTGCATGTCATGACCCCAGGACAGGAGTTCTGGGCTCCCCAGGAATACAGTCCAGTGGGGTGGTCAGATGAACGAGTGAAAATGGATGGTGCACCGCAGTCAGCACAGCGATAAGCATGGGCATATGGGAGCACGCTGAGAGGAGTGCTTGGCCAAGCCTGGAAGGGAAAAGTTTGTGGGAGGACCCAGAAGGCTTCCTGGAGGAGGCAGTGTCCCAACTGTGTCCTCACTTGTACAAGCATGTGAACTTAACCCCTGGGCTTCCAGTGGAATCTGTGCCAGCGAAATCCAGGAAACATCCAGCCTGTTGAAGTAGTTTCACTTTCTCTGAACGTGACAACCAAGGACAAAGAAATGGTCTAATGCAGTGCTGGAACTTCAAACCCCATAGGGCGTGGTGCCTGAAGGCTCTTTGCTGGGATGCTGGTGGCAAGCCGGTGGGGGACAGCTGAGCCGCAGAGCTCAGCGCTGTCACACTTGGCAGTGGCTGAGTGAACAGGACTATGAGCACAGACCCTGTTTCATGGTCAAGGTGCTGGACGGCCGGATGGTGCAGGTTCAAATCTTACTAGAGGGTCATCGAAATAGTGAAAACTATTCTCGGAGAGACCTGGAGTGTCCCCAAGAATGCCTCTCCGCCTCCAGGGGCTTTGCCAAGTACAGTCCCGGGAGCCCACTTGGCAGCAGGCCTCCGGTAAATACCCTCCGCCCCCGGTTCCTAGCGAGCAGTGAGGTGAACAGCAGACCTTTTGTTCCTTTTTCATTTTTAGGCAAAGCCCAGTGTCTAGCACAAAGCCCTGCTCCCCTGCCCCCCCCCCCCCAACTTAAGGATATCACATTTTGGGTGCGTCATTTTCTCTTTGGGGCGGTTTAACAAGATGAGCCGATAGGGTGCCCAGGCTGCCTGGAGTTACATAACCCATTGTGCCTCCAGAGCAGCCACAATCTTGGGATTTGCCCCAACAAGCAAACTGAGAAAGCTGCTGAGGGAGGCACAGTGGGGTGGCTGTGCTGAGGTCTTGCCCGCGCTGGGGTTCTCACGGAGAATCATTCCCCTTTCTCTCTGAATTGCTTTTGGAGTGGATTTCTGTACATGGCCTTGGTACTTCGGTTCGGGCAGCCCGTCGGGGCCCAGCCTCTGCCAGGACTCTGCCAAGGCGAGCTCATTCGGACAAACGCATGTGGTAAGAGTGTCTGCTGTTTGTTTTCTTTGTGGGGTGGCCAGAAAGAAGAGACCACAGGAGAAATAGTGTCTCTCCTGCCCTGTTTTGCTTGGCATATGGTGGGGAAATTGCAATATTGAGTCATTGAAGGGCAGAGCCGAGGGTCCACAGAAGCTGGACCCACCTTGTCCCCTCATCCCAGAGGCTCGGGTGAGGCAGTGACATGGGGTTGTGAGGACAGCTCTGAGTTGGGACCAGGCCTCCTAGACTCCAAGCACTTTCCCCCTTGTGGTTCTTTGTAGCAGCTAAACAGGGAGGGTCTTCAAGCTCCCCCTTCCCCCCAGCTCTTACCTCTCCAACTCTTCGATTTTTCCGAATCCTGTGTCTTCATCCTGGTTTCTCAGAACCTAACCTGGCATCTGGGTCAGCAAGGACTTTTCTGAAAGGCGAAGGAAGAACAGTTAGTGTCTCCCTTCCTCCCCTCTCTTCTCTGCCTTTACTTTTTTTTTTTTTTTTTTTTCCTTTCTTTCCTAAACATGCTTGGCCCCGTCCATACCTCTGATCCACACCCCAGTGATGGAGAGCGTGCGAATCATCTGTGCTCTGGCTTGTCTCCCCCACTGAGGGAGCAGATCAAGAGTATGATGATGGATGAACGTCTGGTGTCTGTCCTGTCTTCCTGCTCTTAGCAAGAGTTGATTGGGCCCAAACCCAGTAAACTGAGAGGTGAGACCCTCTTGGCCTGTTTGAATTGGTTCAGTTTTCAGGACATTTAAGAGTTCAATGAGAGATGATGGGGTCCTGTGAGTGTGTGAGTGTGGGGGTGGGAGGGCTATGTAAAGCCCTTCAGGCATGTGCTGCGATTCTCTTCAACCAATAGCTCCGCAAGGCCAGCATTTTGTTGGGGTCCAGGCTGAGAACTGGCTCCAGCTCTGAGCCCCGGAGGCAGGCAGACGTTGAGCTGACCAACGGTGGCCCCCAGAGAATTGCTCCCACTCTGCAAATCTACTGTTTAGGATTTGTTCCTTTTCTGTCGCTGGCCTAAGCCATCAAACTTGATGATGCTCTGAAAACATGCTCAGAGAAGATATTGTGGACGTCTTTTTTTTTTTTTTTGTTTTTTTTTTAAAGATTTTATTTATTTATTTGTCAGAGAGAGAGAGGGAGAGAGAGCGAGTACAGGCGGACAGAATGGTAGGCAGAGGGAGAAGCAGGCTCCCTGCTGAGCAAGGAGCCCGATGCGGGACTCGATCCCAGGACGCTGGGATCATGACCTGAGCCGAAGGCAGCTGCTTAACCAACTGAGCCACCCAGGCGTCCCTGTGGACGTCTTTTATGAGTTCAGTTTAACGTCTTGTCTGTTGGTTCTTGTCTAGCGTAAAAGTCCTCATGTTTCCCGTTGAGAAGTTTAGCCTGAATGGTACTTGGCTGAGTGAAACAGAAAAGAATGGACAGTGAAATATCCCTTCTTTAACATGGTGAGTTGTGAATTAGCATCCAGGGAATGACACGTTTTCTAAACTCATAACTTGGACGTGTTCTTTTTTTCTTCATAGTGGAATCTGCTCTGTTGAGCAGTTGGTTTTTGTGCGTGGAATGCAGGAGGAAGGCCTCATATGATGATTTCCGGAGCTAATGTGTAAGCTTCAGCAAAACATGCAAATGTTCACATCTGTCTTTTAAACACGCTCTAAGTTATTTTGGAGGTCCGCAGCGGATCCTCCTTCCCCCTCAGTCCCTCATCGCCAGGGGAGTGGGGAGAATATCTGTCCCACAGGGTCTTCGACAGACCTTGTAAAGTCTAGGCAAAATGTATTAGTAAGATTTTTAGCATGTGATCTGGAATCTGTAATTCCAGGTGCTTGCTATCTATGTATTTTTTTTATCCTCCGATTTGGTTTGCATTTTAAATTTGAAACAAGTTTTGAACATATCCAATGTATTCCTGTTAGTCTCTGACCATTTTTTTTTTCAAAGATTTTATTTATTTATTTGACAGAGAGAGATCACATTAGGCAGAGAGGCAGGCAGAGAGAGAGAGGAGGAAGCAGGCTCCCCGCTGAGCAGAGAGCCTGACGCAGGACTCAATCCCAGGACCCTGGGATCATGACCTGAGCCGAAGGCAGCTGCTTAACCAACTGAGCCACCCAGGCGTCCCTGTGGACGTCTTTTATGAGTTCAGTTTAACGTCTTGTCTGTTGGTTCTTGTCTAGCGTAAAAGTCCTCATGTTTCCCGTTGAGAAGTTTAGCCTGAATGGTACTTGGCTGAGTGAAACAGAAAAGAATGGACAGTGAAATATCCCTTCTTTAACATGGTGAGTTGTGAATTAGCATCCAGGGAATGACACGTTTTCTAAACTCATAACTTGGACGTGTTCTTTTTTTCTTCATAGTGGAATCTGCTCTGTTGAGCAGTTGGTTTTTGTGCGTGGAATGCAGGAGGAAGGCCTCATATGATGATTTCCGGAGCTAATGTGTAAGCTTCAGCAAAACATGCAAATGTTCACATCTGTCTTTTAAACACGCTCTAAGTTATTTTGGAGGTCCGCAGCGGATCCTCCTTCCCCCTCAGTCCCTCATCGCCAGGGGAGTGGGGAGAATATCTGTCCCACAGGGTCTTCGACAGACCTTGTAAAGTCTAGGCAAAATGTATTAGTAAGATTTTTAGCATGTGATCTGGAATCTGTAATTCCAGGTGCTTGCTATCTATGTATTTTTTTTATCCTCCGATTTGGTTTGCATTTTAAATTTGAAACAAGTTTTGAACATATCCAATGTATTCCTGTTAGTCTCTGACCATTTTTTTTTTCAAAGATTTTATTTATTTATTTGACAGAGAGAGATCACATTAGGCAGAGAGGCAGGCAGAGAGAGAGAGGAGGAAGCAGGCTCCCCGCTGAGCAGAGAGCCTGACGCAGGACTCAATCCCAGGACCCTG
>NC_081558.1:70361586-70407576 GCF_022355385.1 Mustela nigripes
AGATCATGACCTGAGCCAAAGGCAGCGGCTTAATCCACTGAGCCACCCAGGCGCCCCGAGTCTCTGACCATTTTAAACCATTTTAGGAAGCTGGCAAATAGTAAATGACATTAAACAAAATTAAAGAGTGATCTTGTTATTTCTTTTAAAGATTTTCTTTCTTTCTTTGAGAGAAAGTGAGAGAACACAAGCATTGGGGGAACAGGCATAGGCAGAAGGAGAAGCAGGCTTCCCGCTGAGCAGGGAGCCTGATGCAGGGCTTGATCCCAGGACTCTGGGATCATGACCTGAGCCTAAGGCAGCTGCTTAACCGACCAAGCCCCTGGGGAGCCCTGAGAGTGATCTTATTTTAAAGTGTTAACCAGGTGTGCTTTGCAGGCGCTTCAGGACATTGATCCCAGCCTCAAATAGCATTCCTCATGGCGTTCCTTTAGCTGTTCCGTTTTCATAATGGATTTATATTAATTTGATTTGCAGGTATCAGAGTGAAGTGAGGGTCGCTTCCTACATGCTTTTGTCAAGGGGCCCTCTTTGTGATGTGACCAGACCAGGGCTCAGGGGCATTTGCTGGCTGCAGGGCCAGGTGTGGGCCTCTGGCCTCAGCACCCTGTTTGCCCCCTTGGCAGGGCATGCTGTAGGACCTTTCCAGGGACTTGGCGAGAGAGGGTGTGAGGCTGGCAGGTTGAGCTTGGTATAGTTGTTCCACTGGGTTCAGATGTCTGTGCGATTCAGCGGTGACTCTGGGACTTGGGGCTTGGGGAGACCTGCCTGTGTTCTCTGCCCCCCCAATCTGGTGTGAACATTGACAGATTTGAGCCCTTCAAGCTGAAACTGTCATGAACTGGAACTTTATAGCCATAATTACACCTGGAATGAATCAGATTTCATAAATCATGTATTAGTCAGTGCTCTCCAGAGGAACAGAACCAATAGGATATACATCTGCAAAGAGGTTTATTATGAAGAATTGACTCACAGGATTATGGAGGCTGACAAGCCCAAGGTCTGCAGTCAGCAAACTGGAGACCCAAGAGAGCCAGTGGCGTAGCTCCAGGCCAGAGTCTAGCAGCTTGCAAGCTAGGAAGAGCCAGTGTTTCAGTTTGAGTCCAAAGGCAGGAAGAAGTTGATGTCAGCTCCAAAGCAGTCAGACGGGAAACATCTTACTGGAGTGGGGTTTCTTTGTTCTAGTCAGGCCTTCACCAGATGGGATGAGTCCCACCCACATTAAGGAGGGCAGTCTGCTTTACTGGGTCTACTGATTGAAATATTAATCTCTTCCAAAAATACCCTCACAGAAACATTCAAAATGTTTGCCCGACTCTCCGGGCTTCCCATGGCTCAGAAGGGTTGACAGCCATCACAAATGCTAACATAGGCTGACACTTAAGAGTGGTTGCTCTGTGGCTGGCAGGCTTCTGGGCACTGCTGTGGAAACTCATTTCGTCCTTGGCACAGCCCTGCTGGGCTTGGGGTGGCGGGCAGTGTTATCACTTGCACCCTTAAGGAGGTGTACAGTGGAGTGACTTGTCCTCTTATGTGAAATAGGGGTCCTTGGTTTAGACTACATGGTGTCATTTGCTGACCCTATTTCAGATTTCCTCCATGTGAAAAAAATTTTTTTTGAGGGAGAGAGAGAGTTCTTGAGCAAGTAAGCAGGGGGAGGGGCAGAGGAAGAGGGAAAGAGAGAATTTTTTTTTTTTTTTTTTAAGATTTTCTTTATTTGAGAGAGAGAGAATATGCACAAAGGGTGAGTGAGAGGGAGAAGTACACTCCTGCTGAGCAGACTGGGACCCTGAGATTATGACCTGAGCCAAGGGAGAGGCTTAACCGACTGAGCCACCCAGGCACCCCCTAAAGACCATTTTAAAAGAACCAGTGTAATGAATGTGGGCAAGAAGCCAAAGCAAACTGCTATAATCTGGATTTCGGTTTTGACTACAGGCCCGTGGCCTTGCCAGGGTGCGTGATGATCAGTCAGCTCCTGCCCCTGCAGGTGGGATCACTGGGGAAGGTGGCAGCTGCAGAGGCAGTTGACCATGTGCTGAGTACTTAATGTCCAAGTAGGAGCCGCTGTTTGGGGTAGACTCCTGTCAGGGGAGCCTTTACAATATTTCCAGGGTTTACATCATAACAATATGCCAGGGAACGGTGTTACCTGTATATCTTTTGGGTCACTTATCCTATGTGTCTATAAGATAACAGGGAATGTGCATTTAGGATTTGATCTACATCACAGCCCTGCCCTCCAGAAAGCCTGCACCCATTAAGTGCCCAGTACGAGTGGACGGGAGTGGCCATTTCCTGCCAACTTGGGGCATCGTCAGCCCTTTTCATCTTCGTTAATGAGTTAGTCAGGAAAAAGGGGACTTCATTTTACTCTGTATCTTTTTCATTATGAATAGTCTGTACCTCTTTTCTGTTCCATTTTATTTTCTGCAGACAGCCTGGTTTTTGTCTTTGCTCATTTTTCTAATGGGTTTTTGCCCTCTAAGAGGTATAATTGAGTTTCTGTTGTGTGTACAGAGGATAGGGCAGTATGTCAGGTTGAGATTCTTTTACGTTTTAGAAGAGGAAAAAGTCTTAAAAATAGTCACATGAATTACTATTTAACTACTATTACTATAGATTTGATATTCATAGGAGAACCAGAGGGTAATAAAAGATTGTATAAAGGGGATTTCTAAAGTGGCATTTCCAAGAAGGTTTCTATGGGAAAGCAGTGTTTGAGCAGAAGTCTGAAGAGTATGTAGGAGTTTGCATGGTGGGGATGGGAGAAGAGCATTCTAAGCAGCGAAGACAGCATGAGCAAAGGCCTGGTGGCAGGAAGATTATTGACAGTCATAGCTAAGATTGAAAGAGCGCTTACTGTGTACTTGATGTTGTCCTAATTGCGTTTTATATCTACCTGCATTTAATTCTCATGTATCACTTATGCAGCATACTTCCCCAAACCTTGGCCGTTGAGAACAGCAAACATTTATAGTCTCACATATTTCTGTGGGTTGAGAAGTTAGGAGTAGCTTAGCTGGGTGGTTTTAATTCAGGGTCCCTTGCAATGTTCATGAAGGCTGCCGGGGATATCGATGTTCCCAGATAATTGAGCAACTATATGATGAAGACACTTGTGAGACTTTCTGGAGTGGGGACTTCAGTTTTGACGGATGTTGCCAGAGCAGTTTTATTTTTATGCAGATAAAGTGGGGGTGTCTGGGCCCACACCCCCCTGCATGCACCCTGGGTATTGGCAAACACCTCGCGCTTTGCCAACTGAGGTGTGAAAATAAGAGCACAGATGGTCTCGATTTACATTCCCCTCAGTACTTAGAAGGAGTTCTTATTTTTATTTTCCATATCTGAGAGAAATGCTTTTTACCAGTTTCTCTTTTTCGCCCATGGAGTAGTTAATTCCATCATGCATATAAGAGAATAGTAATTTACTCTTTCCTTCCTTTGCCAACGTTGGAGAAAGTCTCCTTGTACCTGCCTCACGTGAGGATTCACCGAGTTACCTCACGCATGGTGCCAAGCATGCTGTGGGCACAAAGTAGGTGTTCAGTGAGTCCCTTCCTGAGTCCCTTCCTGTTGCATGCCGACTGTTTATCATCTGTCCTTTGTCTGTTATCGCTGTCTGTTGGTCTGTGTGTGTTTGGCCCAGAGGAAAGGCCTGGGCTGCCTGAGGCCGGGTTGCTGGGTGGAGGGTCAAGGGGAAGGACAGCAGGTTGCAGAGCTGTTGCACCTGTTGCCCTTCCGTTCTCCCTTGGTTTGTGGTCCCCTTCCCCCTCTTCTGTCTGTCTTACTGTCTCTGAGAGGATCCCAGGCTTTTTTTTTTTTTTTTTTAAGATTTTATTTTTTTATTTAATAGAGAGCGAGAGATCACAAGTAGGCAGAGGGGCAGGCAGAGAGAGAGAGAGGGCAGGCAGAGAGAAGCAGCAGGCGTCCTGCTGAGCAGGGAGCCCTATGCGGGGGTGGGGGTGGGGCTTGATCCCAGGACCCCGGGATCATGAGTTGAGCCAAAGGCAGAGGCTTGACCCACTGAGCCACCCAGGCGCCCCCCACTTTGCCCTTTTTCTGGGCCCCAGACGTACTCTGCCCTTTCTGACGTCAGTGTGCTCCCACCCATCTCCCAGAAATGTGCTTATCTTTTACCCACTTGTGGCTCTTCTCTCACCTCTTCCTTCCTTTGCCCGGGCTGGGTTTGTTCCTCCTTTTTTGTTACTTTACTGCTCTCTTTGTTCTGGGTCAGGCTCTGCGCGGAGTGGCAAGCTGGGCGGGATTTGGCTCCCATCACTGGAAAGCCTTGCGAGGGGACCTCGGGGTGGGTCTCGGAGGCTTCTGGAATGCTTGGGTGGCAGAATTTGTTTCTCTGCCTGTCTAATGGGGATGATGGATTTATTGAGGGGGTGAAGCAAGTGACCTATTTCTGTGAAATACTTAGAAAAGTGACACTCAACAGGGAGCCCAGTGGCACCTTCTACAGTGATGGAAATGTCCTCCATTAAAATGTCTTCATAGACTTTCAGCATATGATCTCTGATTTTGCTTTTTTAAAAGCTCTGGTTGATTATAGAAGTGATTGGGATCAAATATACTTCCCTAATTACATTATTGAATATTTGTCTCAAAAATTTCTTGATGAACTTGGGGTACCTCGGTGGCTCACTCGGTTAAGCATCTGCCTTCAGCTCTTGTCATGATGCCAGGGTCCTGGAATGGAGCAGGCTCAGTAGTGAGCCTACTTCTCCCTCCCCCTCAGACCTTCCCGCTACTCATGTTGTGTCTTTCTCTCTGTCAAATAGATAAATAAAAAATCTTAAAAAAAATTTTCTTGATGAACTCTTGGGATTCTTGCTAAAACTGTTTTCTGCTTAGTTGTGGTTCTTTTTATTAGATAATGAGGGTTTTTGTTTTTGTTTGTTTGTTTTTGGGTTTGTTTGTTTGTTTTGGTGTTTGTGCCAGGGAAGGTCTCTTTTTGCCTTGGTTTCTAGAAAGTTCAGTTGCCTTAGGTTTTCACTGAATAGGTATGCTGGTAAAACCGTCCTTGCCTACGTCTGCCTCCTTCCATTTAATAGAATACACAGGGTGCTCTCTTTCTATGCTGCTTTTTTTTTTTTTTAAGATTTTATTTATTTATTTGACAGAGAGACAGAATGAGCACAAGCAGGGGGAGTGGCAGGCAGAAGGAGAGGGAGAAGCAGGCTCTCTGCAGAGCAGGGGAAGCCCGATATGGGACTTAATCCCAGGACTCTAGGATCACGACCTGAGTCATGAAGGCAGTGGCTTAACCAATTGAGCCACCCAGGAGCCTCTTTTTATGCTTATTCTAACATAGTTCTGTTGAAACCTTAATGGACATACATGAGGTTTGAGAGGAAATAAAGGTTGACTCACTATACTTTCTCAAGGCTCCATGAACTTGCTCCTGTGGGAAGTCCACCCACCCCCGTATTTTAGCCTGTACAGATTCTGACAGTATTCCCAAGGGAGAAGCAGCGTGCCTTCCTGGGGTTCTCGGCCTAAAGCATGTTGGCTTTGGGGCAGAGACATTTTGGGTGTGTTTTACGGCTGCAGCATTTACTTTGGGACCTTGGGCATGTTAGCTCATCTCTGAAGCTGTTTCTGCATCTCTAAAATGGGATGACAGTAAGAACCTCAGGGTCCTTTGGTGTTGGTACTCAGCATGGTGATCCTGTAAAGTCCTTGGTACAGCAATGCAAGGAAGGTGTTCAGTAAGGATTGGTGACTGTTGTTACTTGCGGCTCTGCTTAATTCCCATTGGGGTGAAGCTGCCTCCATGCGGCCCAGTTTAGTGGGAAATCTGCTAGAGACCTTGCCCTTCGTCCTCATCTCTTAGTTCACCGTCCGCACTGCGTGATTTTGAATTCCAGGAGTGAGGAGTCAGGCTTTGGATCACCTGCTGGGGTGTGTCTTATGCAGACAGGGATCATTGCGTGTTTTGTGATTTGAGCCTTGAAGTTTCACAGGTGTCTGTCCTGGGAAACATGTGAACACATGTGTGGGGACACGTGGTCAGGCTGAGGCTCTGGGAAGGCCTGCAGGGCCCCAGCTTTTTTTTTTTTTTTTTTTTAAAGATTTTTATTTATCTATTCGACAGAGAGAAATCACAAGTAGTCGGAGAGGCAGGCAGAGAGAGAGAGAGGGAAGCAGGCTCCCTGCTGAGCAGAGAGCCCGATGCGGGACTCCATCCCAGAACTCTGAGATCATGACCTGAGCCGAAGGCAGCGGCTTAACCCACTGAGCCACCCAGGTGCCCCGGGCCCCAGCTTTTTAAACAGCAGTCATACCGGGGCCTGCCTCCGAGCTCTGGGCCAGTGGGCATCCCGTTGCCGGAGGACTAGCCTGGAGGACTTATGTTTTCAGTTTCTCTTTCCTCCCTTCTTTTTACTTCTCCCATCTTTGTCCCCACTTCCTCTGCCCTCCCTGTTCCCTTTCTCCTTTTCCCCCGCCCTTCCCTCCATATAAGAGAAATGGTTTCTTCTTTATTCTCTTTTAGAAATAATTATTTATTTTTAGAGAGAGTGTGCGACGGCGCTTGCTCGCATGTGGGGGTGGGAGCAGAGAGAAAGGGGAAGCAGACTTCCCACTGAATGTGGAGCCCGACTCAGGGCTCGAGCCCTGGAATCAGGACCTGAACCGAAATCGAGAGTCAGACACTTAACCGATTGAGGCACCCCTCTTTTTTCTTTCTCTAAAAATTTTACACCAGGGGTGGATCTAGCTGGGCAGACTCTGGAAGCTGTGTCACATTTGACCAGAACTACTTTGGTAGAGACTGCAGGATACAGGCCCTGCTGGGTTAATGTTCTTCAGTGCTTTTCTAGCACAAGGTGGCCCGTTGTGTCCGGGTAACAGGCACCTTCTTCTGTTCCTGGACACATCCTGGGATAATGGAGGGGCTCCATTATGCTGATTTGGAACATGCTGGGGTTTGGCTACAAGAGGAAGATTAGGAAAG
The DNA here is from genome assembly GCF_022355385.1 of Mustela nigripes. Lineage (NCBI taxonomy): Eukaryota > Metazoa > Chordata > Mammalia > Carnivora > Mustelidae > Mustela > Mustela nigripes. The sequence goes on from NC_081558.1 coordinate 70,368,560, forward strand.
GTGTTTCCCAGCCATGCTGCTGAGCATGCTGGTGAGCGAACAGACAAGAGAGGGGACGACGGGTCCTTAACACCGTGTGTGCAGTCAGTGTGTGGTCGGTCTAGAGAATTTTCAGATGGAGCTAAGTGGGAAGGGAGGACTGAGTGTGTGCATGTGAGCTCTGGAAGTCTTTAGGAGGGAACCTGACCACTGGGAGAAGGGAAGAAGGAGGGAGAGTGTGCAGAGACCGGCCACTCCTCCTGTGGGTGATGGCAAGCTGCTGGAAGGTGGTTTTACCCTGAGTTACTGCCCTGCAGAGAGGCTGTTTTAGACCTTACCTAGCCTATCTCATCCCCCACCCCTGCCACCCTAGCACTGTTTCAGAATAGATGATGGGGTTCTGGGCTTGGGCCCCTCCCAGCATGGGAGTTCTCAGCCTTCTAGAGCCACTATCCTCATGGTGCTTTCTGATTTCCCCTAGTGCTTCCAGGAGCCCAGGGACAAGGCAGGGCAAGGTGGACACTTGTTGTCATGCAGAATTGGGTGAAAGTACCATGGAGTGAGTGGGGTAGTTGAAGCAAGGGGCTGTGGGATTCAAGCTGGAGGGAAGGGCCCAAGAAAGGCAAAGTGGAGGGATCACAGGGCGGTGGTCTCCAGGTGGTGTAGTGGGAATAAATGAGGGGGAACTGTGAGGAGAGGGGGCTGGAGGGGCTGGTCATGATCAGGGAGGGGGGCGTCCGAATTTCAGATTTCAGGTGGCCCAGACTCGGCTGGCAGAGGTGGAGCGTGCGGTCAGGGAGGGACTAGGGAGCGGACGTGTGAGTGTGAGCAGGGTGGCTTGAGTCTCAAGTGAGCCAGCGTAAGGGCAGGTGGAAGGAAATGAACCATCTGTGGCTGGAGGAGCCGGAGAATGCGGATACTAACTCTAGACCCCGAGTGGACCAGCTCAGAGCAAGACTCGAATCCTCATCTTCCAGGTCTTCCGCCCTCCTGGATTTTGATCTGTGTGCTGGAACACGTATGTGGGCCGCGCTGAACCTGCTCAGTGGGGGAGAACCTTCCTTCTTGCTTCTCAGTGGCTGGGAAGATGATGATAGGGCTAAGCCTGGGGCATGGTGACCCTGACATTCCTTCTCTTACAGGAATTCTGTTCTCCTTTTCAACCCAACTTGCCATGTTTCAGCTTATCTGATAAATATAATTGTACTTCTTTTTCTGTATCAAGAAAAACCTTGACAACAGTCCGTTCGGATGATCATAACTGCAGGCGTGAACTCCACTGCTCAGTGTCATTTCAGGTGTTTCTCCCTATTTATGTGGGGGTTTGTGGTGGTAAAAAATGGGAAGGGACAAGTCTGAGTTTGAGAAAAGGTAATGCGAGTCCCCTGCTGCCCAGTCTTCTTTTCCGGACCAGGAGGCTGGGAGGGGTGTTAGGCCCACCCAGGTGTGCACGCAGCACCATCTAGTGGGCGAGAGAAGCACCAGCAGCAGGAGTGACCGCTTAACCCAGAGGCACCTGTACCCTGGGGTTGGCAACTTCCGAAAGTGGTTGAAGGAAAGAGGAGGTTAATTGTCCAGAGAATCCCACAGGAAGGCAGATGGCTTCAGTTGTGTAGAACAAAACAAATCTCCCTCCATCCCTCCATGCCTTCCTCTGTCTTGTTCTTTCTACCTTTATTCTAATTGATCCCCATCTGCTGTTTGCTGGAGTTCATTCCAGAGACTGTTTTTTGCAATTTATGAGAAGAGGGAGGGTATTAGGAAAGCCAAGTGTGACGGTGTCTTTCCTGCTTAGGCTGCTGTTTAGGAGGTCCTGGTGGTGGTGTGATTTCAGTGCCTTGCGGGCAACTTTTTTCTTCCAGCTCTCAGTCATTATATGTTACGTCATTTCAAACTAAGTGTATATTAGTCAGGTTTTGCTGGGTGACACACCACTCCCAGATCCACAGTGGCTACTGTAATGTTTATTCCTAGATTGTGGTCTTCAGTCACCTGAGGATGGCTCAGGCTTCAGTTCAGGTCTGCCCTCCTTAGCTCTCATTGGAGGATTTGGGCCGAAGGAGCCCCGGCTGTCTTTGGCCATTCATCCCCTTCTCCTGGCAGAGGACAAGGCTTACATGGACAGACTCAGCCAGCATATTCAGAGTCTCTGGCTGCACGTGCAGCAGAGTCTCTGGCTGGCATTCCAGACTGGCCGAGGCAAGTTCTGTGGCCCCACTCAGTCACAGAACTGCAGAGTGGTGTTTTGTTCACAGTGCACCAGAACCAAGGTAGATAGTGAAGGAAGAATTGTGAATAAGATGAACAGCCAGATTTTTAGAAGATCCTCGAATGGCTGAGGTCCTTCAGTGGCCTTCAGGAAGCCACAGGGAGTCCACGATCTCCCCAGTAGCTTAGAATATCGGTTGGCAGACCTTTCCCCTAAAGATCAGAGGGTAAAATTTCAAGCTTGTGGATCACATGACCTGTGTCGCAACGACTGGCCTCTGCTGTCATAGCTGAAAGCAGCCGCAGACAGTATCTCAAGGAATAGTTGTATAGCTGGGTTTCGGTAAAATCCTTATTTATGAAAACAGGCCAGGGTTGGATTTGACTGTGGATCGTGGTTGGTGGACTCCTGGTGCAGACGTTCAAGCCCTCATTTCTCTCTGGATGTCAGCCTAACAGTAAGAGAGGAATAGCCTTTGTTGGGAGGCTACTGGGGAGTCCAGTAATCCTCTACTCACCATGCAGCATGGTCAAGCTGTAAACTGGTTCTTTGTCAGTGAATTTTCTAGGCAGCCAAAGCTTCTTGTCTCTACGTACGAAACCTCGTTTTGCTTAACCTGTTGTCCATGGAAATGTCTGGAAAGGGTATGAGAAGATCCTTGGTCTTTCCAAGAATGATAGGGAAGCGATTTAACCTTTCTGGTGGATTCCAATTTATCTTTCAGGAACAGTATTTTTGGTGAAGGACTTTGAGGTGGGCCTAAGTAAGGGTAGTAGGTGTGCTCACCGACCCTACTTCCCCATCTCTTGTGGTTACATTTTTATGTGTGTGGCCATTCCATTGAGATATAATTCACCCATTTAAAGTCTATAGTTTTATGGCCTCTAGTTTGTTCACAGGGTTGTGCAATTGTTACCACAAATCAATTTTAGAACAGTTTCATCACCCCCAAAAGAAACTCCAGACTCTTTAGCTGTCACCCCCAATCCACTCCCATTCACACACCTCCCTCCAGTGTGGCTGAATTTTTAAAAAAATTTTATTTATTTATCTTTTTCCAGTATTCCAAGATTCATTGTTTATGCACCACACCCAGTGTTCCATGAAATACGTGCCCTCCATTATACCCACCACCAGGCTCACCCAACCCCCCCCTCCCCAAACCCTCAGTTTGTTTCTCAGAGCCCACAGTCTCTCATGGTTCATCTCCTTCTCTGATTTCCCCCAACTCCTTTCTCTTCTCCTTCTCCCAGTGTCCTCCGTGTTATTTCTTATACTCCACAACGAAGTGAAACCATATGATAATTGACTCTCTCTGCTTGACTTATTTCTTCCAGTCCCATCCATGTTGATAGAAAAGTTGGGTATTCATCATTTGATGGAGGCATAATACTTCATTGTATATATGCACCACATCTTTTTTATCCATTTTTCTGTTGAAGGGCGTCTTGGCTTTTTCCACAGTTTGGCAACTGTGGCCATTGCTGCTATGAACATTGGGGTACAGATGGCCCTTCTTTCCACTACATCTGTATCTTTGGGGTAAATAACCCAGTAGTCCAATTGCAGGGTTGTAGGGAAGCTCTGTTTTTAAGTTCTTAAGGAATCTCCACACTGTTCTCCAAAGTGGCTGCACCCACTTGTGTTCCCACCAACAGTGTAAGAGGGTTCCCCTTTCTCCACATCCTCTCCAATACACATTGTTTACTATCTTGTTATTTTTGGCTGTTCTAATCGGTGTAAGGTGGTATCTCAGTGTGGTTTTGATTTGAATCTCCCTGATGGCTAATGATGATGAACATTTTTTCATGTGTCTGTTAGCCATTTGTATATCTTCTTTGGAGAAGTGTCTGTTCATGTCTTCTGACCATTTTTTGACGTGATTATCTGCCCCCCCCCTTTTGAGTGTTGAGTTTGAGGAGTTCTTTATAGATCTTGGATATCCAGTGTGGCTGAATTTTTAATGAGCTTTTGGAGGGTCACCTCTTGGAATCTGCTACCCTGGTTTCTTGGCCCTAACAAGCTCAGCTCTGGCCTTGGAGAGCAAAGCGAGGAATCCTCTTCATCATCATCTTTTTCTTCTTCTTCTTCTTCTTTTTTTTTTAAGAATTTATTTATTGGGACGCCTGGGTGGCTCAGTTGGTTAAGCAGCTGCCTTCGGCTCAGGTTATGATCCCAGCGTCCTGGGATCAAGTCCCATATCGGGCTTCTTGCTCGGCAGGGAGCCTGCTTCTCCCTCTGCCTCCGCCTGCCATTCTGTCTGCCTGTGCTTGCTCTCTGCGCCCCCCCCCCCCCCGATAAATAAATAAAATCTTAAAAAAAAAAGAATTTATTTATTTATCATGGGGGGAGGGAAAGAGAGAGAAAGAATGAGAGAGAGAGAGAGAGAGAGGGAGGAAACGCACAAGCAGGGGAAGCTACAGGCAGGGGGAGAAGCAGGCTCCCGGCTGAGCAAGGAGCCAGATATGGGACTTGATCCCAGGACCTGGCACCATGTCCTGAGTTGAAGGCTGATGCTTAACCCACTGAGCCACCCAGGCATCCCCGGAGCCAGGAATCTTCTTGAGTGGTCATCATGCTCTGCAGGTGCACAACCAGTACTTTCACTGCCCCTGAGAACCTGGGCATCAGAACTACATCAGCTGAGGACATAGCTTTAACATTTGTCCTTTATCATACCTTTCTTTTTCTTCGCTTGTATTTTGCTTTGAAGGAGTCGCCCTTTGTAATTTTATACTTGTTTTGAGACGTGGTTCAGGGAACGTGGAATCATTTCACACTCGGGTTTTATTGGTTTTACCTATTTTGCTGAACCGCTTATGGTTGGGTTATGGTAATGGTTTTGAGGATGAGTTTGTAGTCTTTTAATATCCAGATGATCTCACTTTATGTTTTGAAAAAGTGGTCATTGTTTGCCTCTAAACAGAATTTCCTGCCTAGGAAATCATTTAGATGAACAATAAAGTAGTGGACTGCATTCAATGGTTGAGACACGGTAGGCATTATGATTTTAAAAAATTGTGTTCTATTAATAAAATAAACTTGTCCTGATCTAGCATCTGACCGTTGATCTCAGTGTTTAACCTTGGACATGAATTGGCTTTCATCCCATTGTAAAAACTTAAACTTTGGGAAGGAGAGGACCTGGGGAGGATGTGGGCCTTGAACTCTGGAAGCTGCTCAGCAGTTTTTCAGGGCAGCAGCTTTTCAAAGCTGTCTTGAAAGCTTTAGAGAGGCTAACCATAAAGACTGGGTATAGATGTTTCTGGGAAACAGAAAGCAAGTGTTAGTGTAAAAAGTTAATCTTTTTAAAACAGGAGACTGGATCTGAACCCACAAATTAAAGCAAACAGGAGTCAAGGGGGGAGAGGGAGATGGGTGAGGTGAAGTCTGATAAGCTGTCTTTTCTTTGCTATGGAGAAGCAGAAAAATAGACGTTTACCTCCTAGTAACTGAAAGATAACTGCCGAGCAGGGGCTTCACCTGGTAGGGTTTACATAGTGGTGGTAGTACTCCACCTTCTTATTACTGTTGTTTATTATCATTATAAAAAGTGCAGCTGGTGGGGCGCCTGGGTGGCTCAGTGGGTTAAAGCCTCTGCCTTCGGCTCAGGTCATGATCCCAGAGTCCTAGGATCGAGCCCCACATCGGGCTCTCTGTTCAGCAGGGAGCCTGTTTCCTCCTCTCTCTCTGCCTGCCTCTCTGCCTACTTGTGATCTCTGTCTGTCAAATAAATAAAATCTTAAAAAAAAAATACAGCTGAATCCCTACATTGCTCTCACACCCAGTAAAATCCACATGGCCCAAAGAGAATGAAGGTCAAGAAAGAAGCCAGAAAGGTGGTAGAAGGAAACATTTCTGGATCTTTTAATCATCTCGAGATGGGCAAGGCCATCCAAAAGCTGGATGCAGAGGCTAGAACTGTAAAGAAAAGGAGGGGTCATTGTGGCCATTTAAAAAATTAAGCCTGAGACGGGGATTCTTGCTGGAACTCGATGCTTCTGTTCCTGAAAAGCTCACATATTCTTCGGAATCCCCAGCCAGAAATAACAGGAGTTGAGCGACTTTGTAGCCAGAACACTAAAAAGTACAAAGCACCCACGGTGCACGGAGAGATAATGTGAGACTGTGGGAACCGTTCAGGGCAAAGGCTGGGAGCCGTGCAGAGGTGGGGGCTCTGAGCCCTGCAGCTCTCATGGAGGTTGGCATAGGAGGAAGGGCAGCCTCTGTGAGGAACCCCCCTGAAAGGCTGGGCTGCACCTCCTGGGGGATGGAGCCCTACGTGCAGTGCTTACTTTAAACTTCTTTAAAGGAGTGCCGAAAGGACTCCTGCCTGTGCAGTATAAGAGGGCTTCCCTGCTTAACACCAACATAGGAGCTCCTGCTATAAAGTCCTATTGCAGCACACAAGGCTGTGTGGGAAAACCCAGGAAACACGAGTAGGGCTGCATGGCCAGTGGGGGGAAGGTGGGGCAGGTGGCAGGAACAGTTGCTCTGTATTTGATAGGGAATTAATATAAAGCTTCCTCTGTGTATAACAATATTAAAGAGAGATAAGCAAGAAAAAATACATACGAGCATCCTGTAAAAGCCAAAGGCCAATATGTTTGTGAAAAGAGGTTGGATATTATTAAGGAATAAAGGCCAACAGCCAGCAGGTGCATGGAAAGGTGCTCAGCATCAGCAGTCATCAGGGAAATGCAAACCAAAACCACAGTGAGGTATCACCCCTCCCTCCCCCAGCTATTAGAATGGCTCCTATGGAAAAGACAAGAGACAACACATGTTGGTGAGGATGTGGAGGAGAGGGGACCCTAGTGCACTGTTGTTGGGAATGTAAACAATATGTTGTTTCCACTTTTTGGCCCTGGGGAAGAGTGTTGCTGTGGATATGGCGTACAAGATTTAGTTTGAATACACACCTTCAGTCCTTTTGAGTATCAACCCAGGAGTGGAATTAATTGTAGGGTCATATGGTGATTCTGTGTTTAACTTACCGAGGAGTTGCCATACTGTTTTCTAGAAGGGACACCTTTGAGTATGACAGAGTGATACTAATACTTACACTGGGAGAACAGGCATGAACTGGGGCTGCCCTTGGGGAAGCCCAGACAAATGGGCGTCCTTGCTCAGCCTAGCCCCGCCATCTCCTCTCTTCCCTTCCCTCCTGGTGTTAGCCACCATCCAGATGGTGTGCTTGCTTCCCTCCCATGTTTTTCAACTTCTATTCCACGTGTATCCTTTCTTGTCCCTGAGGGGCCAAGGTCCCCAGGTTTCCAGTCTGAGAAAAGGAAATCCCTAATGCAGTGACCATCTTTCATTTCTTTTAAAAAATAAAATAGTGGTAAAATACACATAACATAAAACTTAACGTTTTAGCTATTTTTAAGTATACAGTTCTGTAGCATTAAGTACCTTCAGGGTTAAGCTAGTACTGCCTTCATCCATCTCCAGAACTTTGTCATTTTCCCCAGCGAGACTCTGTACCCTTTAAGTCCCCTGTACCCCTCCCTCCAGCCTTATGTCCCCATAGCCATCAATTCGACTTTCTGTTTCCATGCGTTTGCTACTCTAGGTTCCTCATAGAAGAGGAAGCATGCAGTGTTTGCCGTTTTCTGACTGGTTCATTTCACCTCATCTGAGGTCTTTAAGGTTCATCCATGGTGTAGCTTGTGGCTGAGTGATAACCCCCTGTGTTTATAGACCACGTTTTGATGTCCATTCATTCATCTGTGACCACTTAGGTTGCTTCTGCCATTTAGCTGTTGTGATTGTGGGTATACAAATACCTTTTCAAGTCCCTGCAGTTGCTTCTGGACATATATCCAGATTGAGAATTTTTAAAAAAAGATTATTTATTTATTAGAGAGAGAGAGAGAAAGAGAGAGAGAAACAGAACGGGTGGTGGGAGGGTCTGAGGGAGAAGCTGCTTCTTCATTACACAGGGCGCCCTATGTGGGGCTCGATCCCAGGACCCTGGGATCGTGACCTGAGCCGTAGGCAGAAGCCTGACTGACTGAGCCACCCAGGTGCCCCCCAGATTTGGAATTGTTGGATCATAAGTCAGTTCTGTGTTTAACTCTGGAGGAAACCGGTTAGCCATGTTTTCATCCAATGCACTGTAAACATGCTTATGTATTTGGCATGCTAGATTTTTTTGGATTCCTTTCTTAGATTTGATCCTATAAGTGAGAGTACTGGCTTGAGGGTCATGACACATTTTTGGTTCTCCAAACATGCTGTCAAATTGTTTACTGCCAGTGTTGTTCCAGTTTATACCAGCTCCATCTGTCTAAACACTAATTCAGCTGGGAGCATTTTAATTGCAGTTATCACCCTGACCATGGCTATTTTTGTGTAAAATTACTTACCCCCTGGTGATTTAGTAATTATAAAATACACACTTTTAAGAGAAATGATCAAGGAAATTAGAAGACCAAAGTATTTTTTTGTGTTTCTCTCCCACTAAAACAAATTATTCTAAGAGGGAGGAACACTCCCGATTTTTGGTGTATGTGCAGGTTTAACCATGGGCTGAATTTATACACAGTACTTATTCCTTGCAAGATAAATTTCTGTACAGTTCAAGCTGTATGTCTCGGTATAAGAATCAATCCAGTCCACAGTGTGACATCATTTGCTTTTGTCAATTTCTATGCAAAGCCCACTTGGGGGCGCTCTTTAAGAAAAGCTGGATTTGGTTTTGCCACTAGGGATCCCCCGTAGCAGGATCTACCTCCTTTGCTGTGCCTTGCCTCTTCTTGCCCTCTGTTCTTGCACAACACCCTGGCCTGTCGGGGTGTATGGTGCCACGGTCGGGTGCACAGGACCGCACTGTAGCGTCACGTCAGCAATTCTGCGTGTGAACATGGCCGTCTGGCCAATGGGCCGTCTCTGCTGCTGTGCTCCTGGTGGGGGTAGGTGTCCTCCAAGCTGGTGTTCGTGTGATTATGCGATAGCTGGGGAACTGACACCAGGTCTCCGTGGAGTCCACTCTGTGTCATTGTTTATCCTTTTTCTTAGGAAGACTTGCGTCTATGGTAGGTAGGGTCACAGCCATTGCTGAGAACTCCCCGTGTAGGTTTTCCTTCCTATAGTTGGCCTCTTCTTTCTGTGTCTATGAGGTTTTCTCTGTGTGGCCCTGCCCCTCCCGGGGATCACTTGTGCTGCTCCCAGCAAGGGAGTTGACCCTCAGTGGGGTGGGGCAGAATAGGAGGGGAGGGAGGACTGGGGCCTGTCCCTCTGGGGCTGGAACATGAGCTGAGGTGCCACGGGTGGACAGCAGGGCTTCATGTCTGGTCCACCTACAGCCCTGCACCTTGTGGGGCCTTTTCTCCTGTGTAAGGTGAAGGGGAGGGTGAGGACAGGCTCATGGGGAGCGCACACTGGTTCTCAGGAGGAGTCTGAGAAGGGTCTTGTGTGCACATAGGGTAGGGTGGCGTGTGGGCGAGATGGAGCCAGTGGAGAGACCTCCTCGCCCTTGTGTACTGTTTGAATATTGAGCCACATGTCTTACCAATTCATTTTATTTTAAAGAAACCAGATTCAGTTAATGAACACCACCAGGGGCTAGGTATCAACTCTCGGTGTGCAAGACCCCTTGGAGGGCTTGACATAAAAGCCAGTTCCTGGGTCACACCATCTAGATCCTGGTACAGGAGGTCTAGAGTAGAGCCTCAGGAACCATCTGAAGACCCTTCAGAGAGAAGCCTGCCTATTGGCAATGCCACCCTCACGTACGGTTCCTGGGAGGGCTCCTCAGCATGGATCAATAAAGGAAGGGAAGTGCTTTCTTGTACATTCCTTCCCTGGAGGATCCTTGCCAGGACCCACCAGACGAGGAGTGAGCTCTGTGTCAGTTAGGGTTGTGGGGAGATGGGCTAGGTTGCGGGGTCCAGCTCAGCCCCTTGCTAGTGGAGTCAGTTGGGCTTCTCACATAATCTCTGAGACTTTGGTTTCCTCGTCTGTAAAATATGTTCTTAATTCTCCTCTTGCACTGCCTGCTGGTTCATGAGAGTAGATGAAATTCAGGAATAGGTACTATGTGCGTTGCATCATTCAGCAAACGTTTGTTGAGCGCTTACAGATTACCAAGGTAGGGTGTGGTATAAACAGCGGGGAAGACAGATCAGCATCCAAGATGTCCCTTTCTGAGGCCTCTCATGTGGTGGGCTGTGGAGCAGGGTGAGTACCTGCTCCACATCGGGTCTCTCGCTGGTTGCTCACAGACATTTGGCTACCACCTCAGCCTCTCTGAGTACAGTTTTTTTTCCGTTATGTGAGGCAGTTGAGCCAGTAATTTTTAGCTCTAATGGTCCTTTTGCAGTTTGTGAAATTACAGCTTTTGTGATGTAGAATATGACTACTAACCCTGAGTTCCCTGAAGATGCTGAGGAGAAACTCTCAACCGTGTGACCCTATAGTAGGAATGTTCTAGAAAGACACGAGTTACAAAATACCATGTGTGTCTCCAGCACCAGGATGGCCCCTGTGTAAGTCTTTGCATCTGTGCCCTTTCATCTTAGTAATGTCAAGAAAAACGAATTGTTTCTAAGTCTGTACAAGTGATTTGCAAGTGGCTGAGAAGGAGAAGGGTCGTGTCTTATGCAGTCTTTAAAACACTGCTGAGGGTTTTACTGTCTCTGCCAAGCATAGTGGTTGATTGGAGGCTTACCACCTCTCCAGAACCTCCTCAAGCATAGGCCTGGGGTCACGTTCCTCAGCTACCACCCTTGTGCCTAAGTGGACACGTGTTGGGCAGAGAACTGGAATGGGTTGGGGTAGGGGAGGAAAAAGTAGAAGATAGACAGGCTTTCAGAATATGGCCAGTTTTGTTGAGTTCAGGTTCCTCTGCTTTTTCTTTGATTGTTACCTTTATCGTAGTCTAGAGCATTCTCCCGAGGCCCAGAGTGAGACACTAGCTTTGGAAATCCCTGAGCACAAACAGGAGGCACACGCATGTTTAATGTGGCTCTTGGGTGTTTACAGAATTCTAAGTGAGTGCCTGACATTAACAAAAATCAAGAGATCTCATGTTAAAATGCAGGTTCATCTCAGAAGGAATCAGCATGTCCGGGGCTGCGGGCGCTCCCTGGGTGGAGCAGGGAATGCTCTACACACAGCCCTTGGCCCAGCGCGGGTAGGGCTGGAATCGAGCTTTTCTGCAGCCGCACACCTTTGTTCTTTGCATGCAGAAACTGAGCTCCAGATGGACGAGATGGCAGTTGCTGGGGTGACTGGGAGAAGTTGGGGACAGAGCCAGGCTTGGGGTCCCCTCCCCTGAGTTCTCCAACAGCACTCTTCTTGGACCTGGCCCCCACGCACCTTCCGGCAGGTGGCAGTCTTGCTGCTGGCTTGCCTCCCAGTCTCTCTTCCCTGACTTGACCCCGTTCCCTTGTTCCCCTCTCTCCTGATTTAGCATTTCTTCTCAGGAAGGCCTCCTCTTTATCCAGCGCTGTCCCCTCTCTCCTTTTGTTCCTTCTCCTCCCCCTGTTGTTGCCCCAGGATCTCCTGGAGCCTGGGTTAGTGTTTGGGAGGCTTCTCCCCTCCATCTTTGCAGTTCCCCATTCTCCCGGGCCCAGAGCCCTCCAGCTTTGGCGTGCAGGCAGGGAGGCCCAGAGACCCCGAGGGAGACACCCCCACCCCATCTGGGGATGGCCACCACTCAGTGTGTAACTGCACGGTCCTGGATATGCTGATTTCTTCTGAGAGGCCAGGGATCTGTGTTTTTTACATGAGCCTCCCTGATCTTTAAATGTCAGGCACTGATTTAGAGCTGCCGCCTCTGCTGTAAAACGTTAAGCATTATCTCAGGCACCTGGCAAGTTCCATGAAGCTGGCATGTCACCTGTGTATCAGAGGGGTCCCCTTCCAGCCCTTCTGTGGGAATGAGGGTCTACTCAAGGCAGGTGTCGAGTGGACATAGTGCCCCCATGCCCCCCGACCTTCAGCACCCTGTCTTACCTCCCAGCCAGTCCTAAATGTAGCCTTCATCCTTGGGTAGGAGGAACCTACTCCAAACCTTATGCCTTGGAGAAAACCTAGGAGGGATTATAGCCCTGAACTGTTGAGGAGACCCATTATGTTTTGCCCCCCAGAGTGGTGTGGTAAAAATAGGGGGCATTGGATCCGATCTGTGTTTGCTGAGTGATTGAGGGGACATTTTCTTCCCTGGTAGGACTTACCTCCAAAGTCCCCCATGCTGAATGAAAACTGCAGCAATGCCGGATGCCCGCAGGGGCCTGAAAACAATTGGCACTAGATGGCCCTGCCTCCCCCATGCTGAATGCTGGGCTTTGGTCCGTCCAGGATGCAAGTCTGACAGACAGCCCTGCCACCCACTGCTGGGTTTTTTCCCTTGCCCTTGTTCCCATTGTTTACCCAACACTCACTGAGCTCTTACAGTTTGTTGCCCAGCTGGACAAAGGCGGGAACTCAGTTCTTCCCCTGAGGGGCTCACAGCTAGTTGAGAAGGGGCTGTAGAAAACACTGATCACGTTGTAGTGAAATCATCAGTGTACTCTGTACCTAGCCACAGGACACAAGTCAAGGCAAGCTTGAAATACAAGGTGACATTTGAGTGGTATTTTGAGATGGGAGTTTGCTGGGCAGCGAAGGGCATTCTGGGCAACAAGGACAGCTGGTGTAAAAACCAACATTTGTGAAAAAGTATGCTTAGCAAATTGTGAGAAGTTGGCGTGGCTTAACTGAAGAGGTACTGGATAAAACAGCAGAGTCTGCACGTGATAAGAGAGGCTGTTTTTACGGACACAAGGCAATAGTGCCTTCCACAAGGTAGACCTGTCTTTCCCTCCTCAAAGTTCCAGGTGAAGGCTGGGCTCAACCAGATGGTCCCAGGCACCCAGGGTTGCTCTGGCCTTGCTCTTCTTTGTGTGGCTGAAGATCATTTCAGCTCCATCCCCTCTCTGCACGGACTGCTGGAGAACATGGCTTGGAAGCTCTCTTTATAGCTTGTGAACCAGGCATGGGGACTTACCTTGCTGCAAGGAAAGATGGGAAATGTAGTTTTTAGCCTGGTGGCCATGTGCCCAACCACACCTTGGGAACTCCATTACCAAAAGGAAGAGGCTGAAATTGGATATTGGGAAATCTCTCTTCCGACAGCTTCTGTTTTAGGAAGGCGTGGGCCGAAACGTGGCTGGGAGGTTTTTAAAGCAGGGCGGTACCATGTTTTTAAAAAGCACCTTTCCTCAGATGGCCCTAGTAGCAGTGTGGCCAGCAACCTTGGGGCCGTTGTAGTAACTGGGGAAGGGGGAGATCCGCCCTGAGTGAGCCTGGCCTTCTGATGGTTTGACAGGCTGGATGTTGGTGGTTCCGGACTGTGTGGTTGCTGCACATCTCCCAAAAGCCAGGGACCTGTTGGGGTCTAAGTTCAGTCTACAGGCTGATACCCTTTATTTGAGGTTTATCTGAGAACGCATTTATATAGCTTCTTAATAATGTGAGTTGGGGGCCGCCTGGGTAGCTTAGTTGGTTAAGCATCCAATTCTTTTTTTGTTGTTGTTAATTTAATTTTTCAGTGTTCCAAGATTCATTGTTTATGCACCACACCCAGTACTCCACGCAGTATGTGCCCTCCTTAGTACCCACTACCAGGCTCACCCATTCCCCCCCACTTCCAAAACCCTCACTTTGTTTCTTGGTGTCCACAGTCTCTCATGCTTCATCTCCCCCTCCGATTTCCCCCCTTCACTTTTCCTTTCCTTATCCTAATGTTCTCCATGTTATTCCTTATGCTCCACAAGTAAGTGAAACCATGTGATAACTGACTCTCTGCTTGATTTATTTCACTCAGCATAATCTCCTCTAGTTCCGTCCATGTTGATACAAAAGTTGGGTATTCATCCTTTCTGATGGAGGCATAACATATGGACCATATATTCTTTATCCCTTTGTCCATTGAAGGGCATCTTGGCTCTTTACACAGTTTGGCTATTGTGACATTGCTGCTATGAACATTGGGATACATATGGCCCTTCTTTTCACTACATGTGTGTCTTTGGGGTAAATACCCATCAGTGCAATAAGCATCCAGTTCTTGGTTTTGGCTCAGGTCACAGTCTTGGGGTCCTGAGATCAAGCCACATGTCATTGGGCTTTAGACTCAGCCGGGCGTCTGCTTCTCTCTCTCCCTCCCCCTTTGTACCCCATGCCTGCCCATGTTCTCTCTCTCAGATAAATACATAAAATCTTTAAAAAATAATAATGTGAGTTGTGCTGTGCAGAAATGATGACAGTCAAGAGTATAAAGGGGTCTTTCCCTCCAGGCTGGGCTAACAAGTGTTCTTTGACCTTGTCAGCTTGAGTAAGCCCCAGGAGAGGGGGTAGGGCCATCCTTCTTGCGCCTCTGACCCTCCCTGGTTCTGTAGACAAGTTCCTTCACTTCTCCACTCCGCTTCCTGGGCTCTAAGGGAAAATCACTCTGATGCCTCCCTCATTGGTCAGTGTGCTTAACTGCACATCCCTGTCATGCTTATGAAGTCATCTCCCTGTTTAGAGCAAAAACTTCCTGATTGGAATATCCTGGGAGTTCCCCAGCATTTCTTGTGCACCCGCCTGGGAGGGACAGACTGCTGGTGGCGGAGGGAGGGGCACAGCTTTTGGTCAGACAGCTGAGGCTTCTCATGCAGGAGCTGCCACTTAGCTGCATGGCTTTGACCAACAAGATATTCCACAGCCCCTGTGAATCTCTGCTTCCTCCTCTGTTGATCAGAGCAGATATTCTCTGTCCCAGGTTGATGGCAGGTTCAGAGAGTGCCCTGCACGCAGCTGGCTGGGGGCCTGCAACACTGCAGGCATTCCTGGAGAATTCTAGAAGGCTCTCCTGCTATGTGTACCCAGCCTCAGGCCTTGAGTTTGTCTTCTCCGTGGGGCAGATGTGGTGTTCCCCTCTTCACCCTGCCGCCAAGTTCAAGGAATGCTCCCTGGGTCTCTGCAGTTCTTCCCTGTGCTCTGATTCTCTGGACCTTCCAGGCGGCTGAAAACTTGCTATGTTTATATGGCTGGTCATGTTATGGCAAAATCAAATACACAGAATTATTTGTTTGTTTGTTTTTAAAGATTTTATTTATTTGAGAGAGAGAGAGAGCATGAGAGGGGAGAAGATCAGAGGGAGAAGGAGACTCCCCACAGAGCTGAGAGCCCTATGCGGGACTTGACCCTGGGACTCCAGGATCATGACCTGAGCCAAAGGCAGTTGCTTAACCAACTGAGCCATGCAGGCATCTGATTTTTTTGTTTTTTGTTTTTTTAAAAGAGGCATTTTGGCATAGTCTCACCTTTTGATACTTTATCTCGCCAGTCATCATGTGCTCTGAGGGAAACAACCTCTCCTGGACATCAAGACCTGCACTGTAAATACGTTGACCTTCAGTCCTGGAAGTGTAGAAAGGCAGGTCAAGCCTCAGTCTGAGCAGCTGCCAACATGCTCAGAAGTGACCCGGTATTCTTAGAAGGGACTTCTGTTTTAGATAGTTGCCCTCCCTAGCACCCAGAGCAGGCCGCCATTTTTAAAACCATGAAGCCTCTCCCCAAGATGAGCTTTGTGAGAACTACTCTTCACTTGATTATGAGGGGTGGAAATACTTGCTTAGTTACGCACCCTACTTGAGCCTCTTGAGTGGCATTTTGTTGTTGGCAGGAGGTGAGAAGAAGTAGGAGACATCTGTCTTGAGCTTGGGCTGTTGGCACTGGCCTCAGGGAGGAGGCCCCTTCTGTTCGCGGCAGACCTTTGCTAAGTGGCAGAGCAGCTCTGGTCTGGTTTTCAGCTGGCTGAAATGCCAAGAGCGCTTGCAGTGACATTTCCCACACGAAGCCAAGAATCCGAGTGTTCGGATGTTGTCTCCCTCCAGTCCCTAAAGCTCCAAGGAAAATTCTACATGTCTTCACTTTGTACTTATTTTCTTCTCTTTCCTCAGTGCTTGAAAAACCATACTGACTTCCTGAGTTGAAATGTTCTGTGGTAAAGCTTTGCATAATGAACTGAGTAAGACAGGGTGGGGTGTGGGTCGGGTGGTAGGAGGTGGAGGGAGTCTGACAGGTGCTTTCTGAGGGCTCTTGCCTAGAGGGTGACACTGGGTCACCAAACGCTTCCTTGACCTGTGATTCTGTATATTTTTTGCCTGTCCTGTGGCCTTAAACAGGAAGGACAGAGTCTCCGGGATAGCCGTTGTTGTGGGCACAGGAGGCTCCATATTGTCCTCCAGTGTGAATGGCCCTGTAGCCATGCCGTGCTGCCACCTTTGCTTTGGTTCAGCCCCAAGAGCAGCAAAGGGACTGATCTTCCTTGCTCTGCTGGCCTTGGTTCCCCCGTGAATCTCAAGGCCCCGCCCCGGGCCCTTCCTGCTCCCTCCGCCTCCCCTTTCCAGCTTGCTTTGCTCCCACTCTTTGTGCCACTCATTTCCTTTGTGTTCAGGCTGGGCCTCTCTCCTTTCCTTTGATGCCACCTTCCATGTCCTAAGAATGACTCCTAAGAGTGATTGATCTCTTGTCAGCATCTCTTCCTTACTTCACCTTGACCTTGTGTGGCTTCGTGTAACTCCAGAGGATTTTCTCCTGCCCCTTCCTGCACTTTGGAGAGGGATGGGAGGCGGAGTCCCATGTTCTGCCCTCCACCTTGACCCAGGCCGCTGCCTCTGTTTACTACTTCAAGGCATGAACATTGTGCAATAAACTTCTTAAGAATTGCTTTGATTGTAGCCTTTTTTTTTTTTTTAGATTTTATTTATTTATTTGACAGAGAGAGATCACAAGTAGGCAGAGAGAGGGCAGCAGGCTCCCCGCTGAGCAGAGAGCCCGATCTAGGAGGAAAGACCAAGGTAACTCTCTTGTCCAGCCGTGAGCACCATGGGTGCTCTGGTTTCTTTGTGGGGTCACAAGACCACCACTGCTCTCATCTGCCGTTTGCCGTCATGGGTCACGAATATTCTCTGCGAACTGGGCCAGTATGGTCACTGATGTCAGGATTAGTTGAGAGATAATCAAGAGATAATCAAGGCTCACCCATTAGCATTTATTTAATTCATTCTTCCTCACGGTAGAGAAGTTGAGGAAGACTGGTCTTGTCCTGGGTATACTGGCTGTGTTGTTGTGTTTACTGTTTAATTATAAGGCCTCTTTAATGGGCTTTGTAGGAATCGAAGGACCTTCACAGGCATTGAGGTACACCCCTTGAGCACAGTCTGGGCCAGGACCTAGGAGGGGTACAGGTGGTGGATTGAGAAAAACCAGTGGTGGAAATTGGCCATCTCCCAGGGGACAGATTGGATACTAAAATATCCAGAAGACAGAACCTAGCAGAATATCTAACAAAACACTGTAGGAATATGGAAGGGAGGAGAGAGGTTAATTCTTCTTGAAGTGTTCAAAACACCAACATATCCGGGAAGATCTAGCCTCTGCCTCAAAGGACGGGCACCTGTTGCTTTAATGGTTGGAAGCCCCACAAGAACACAAGCATTGCAAAAGCAGGACCATGACAGTTGTGTAGACTGGTGCATCTCCTGTGTCTCTGAGACTCAGGGTATATTAGGATGGATGAATGGAAAAAATACAGGTGGATGAACAGTTGAGTGAATTAAATGAAGGCAAAAATCCCAGATGGGGGATGGTTTGAGTGGTAAGAGTAGCAGGCAGCAGTTAGACATATTGGTGAAACTGTAGCAGGTTTGGCTTACAGGTAGAGTGTTTGAATGAGAATGATCCGAGAAAGGGTCGGGACCCAGAAAGCCTAAGAGTTGTGGCTTCACTTTGAAGAAAGTGAGCTGCTAAAAACAGTATAGGAACTGTCTCAGGTAGGTCTTGTACATTTTGAGAGTGGAATTTAAATTGGAAGAAGGCCCCTGAGGTGGCCAAATCTGGCCTCACCCTGCTTTGGGTAAGTAGGCAAAGACACCTGTTGGGGCCATGATGCTGGTGGTTAGCAGCCGCAAGGCCAGAGCCAGATTTGGGCTCTCATTTCCCTGTCTTTTTCTCTGTAGATGTGTGCAACAGCACCGATCTTCCGGAAGTCGAGATCATCAGCCTGCTGGAGGAGCAGCTGCCCCATTATAAGTTAAGAGCCGACACCATCTACGGTTATGACCACGACGACTGGCTCCATACACCCCTCATTTCTCCAGATGCCAACATTGACCTCACAACCGAGCAAATCGAAGAGACGCTGAAGTACTTCCGTGAGTAGTTCCCTTTCTTTCTTTTTTTTTTTTCCTTTTTTGAGTAGTTCCCTTTCATCTGGTGACAGCACTGTGATGGCCGGTGTCCTTAGCCATGGCCCCACGTGGGACCTCATGCTGGTTAGCAGGTCTTATGGCTTGCTGTTTGTGGTAGGGTGTGCTGAGCAATGTGGCTCTAGGGTTTAGCCACACACAAGGCCTTGATATTGAGTGTTCTGAGTAGAAATTTTAGGGTGGTGGGGACCAGGTACGAATTTTCATTTGAACCAGTTTTCTCTTAACTGTACAGAAGAATTTGAAAATACTCCCATTTCCCGCCTTTTACCAAAATACCATGTGAGTCCGTGGAAACTCTCCCTGGGAAGGAGTTTGCATTTAAACTAAAGTCACTGGGAACATCTTGGCTACGTAGCATTATTTATATGATATAGCAAGACATGTATACCAAGGTTGAGCATTATCTTTCTTTTTTTTAATTTTTAAATTGGGGTATAATTGACATATAACATTATATTAATTTCAGGTGTACAACACAATTTTGTACACAACACAATATTGTACAACAATATTTGTCTACACTGCAAAATGAATGAATGAATCTTTGTCTTGTTAACATCTGTCCCCATACATAGTTAGAAAAAAAATTTTTTTTTTCTCATAGTGAGAACTTTTAAGATCTACTCTCTTAGCAATTTCAAACATGCAATACAGTATTATTACTGTGGTCATCATGCTGTGCATTACATTCCCGTGACATACTTATTTTATAAATATATTATAACTGGAGGTTGTTTTTTTGTTTTTTGTTTTTAAGATTTTATTTATTTGACAGAGATCACAAGTAGGCAGAGAGGCAGGCAGAGAGAGAGAGAGAGAGTGGGGGGAAGCAGGCTCCCTGCTGAGCAGAGAGCCTGGATGTGGGGCTCCATCCCGGGACGCCAGGATCATGACCTGAGCTGAAGGCAGAGGCTTAACCCACTGAGCCACCCAGGCGCCCCTGGAAGTTTTTTTTTTTTTTTTTTTAAAGATTTTATTTATTTATTTGACAGCCAGAGATCACAAGTAGGCAGAGCAGCAGGCAGAGAGGGGGAAGCAGGCTCCCCGCAGAGCAGAGACCCCAATATGGGGCTTGATCCCAGGACCCTGAGATCATGACCTGAGCTGAAGGCAGAGCCTTAACCCACTGAGCCACACAGGCGCCCCATAGCTGGAAGTTTTTACCTGTTGACCCCCTTAACCTGTTTTCCCTGCCCCCCTCTCCCCCCCCGCAGCTCCCAGCTCTGCCTCTGGCAACTATCAATGTATTCTCTGTATCTGTGAACTTGGTTTTCCAAGACTAACGATTTCTGTGTGAGAGCCCACTAAGCTGGTTATTCAGAAAAATCCAAAGGCTGCTCCAACGACAAACTTGTCATGCTCTGGGGCTGCAGAGTTGATACCTGATAGGGTGAACAGTATACCATGTGGGTCCCCGCCTCCCTACCCCCCACCCCCCGCCGCCCCCTGCAAAGTGTGGTTACAAGGGTGTGAAACCCGATATTGCAGATTTGGAAAACATGTGATAGTTTTTTAAAAAATCACATGCTTATGATGTTTCTAATATTCATTCAAGAGGCACCTTTGTAGAAATCATTTTACGCTTTAGAAATTCAACACAGCCCAATGAGGTTGGTAGGACAGACACAGTTCTCCATTGTCTTGACACCTCTGACTTTAAAATTCAAGTTAACTTTAACCTTGTCTGAGTTAGTGATGTCACTTTGGCAGTGAGATAATTTACATACCTGTGTATCATTGTATCGCCTTTAAAAAGAAAAAGTATAGCAATCCTGCTTCTACTTGATGGTAACTTGGTTCAAAACCAGCTTCTAACGCCCATAAGTTTTCTGTAATTATTGTCTCAATACAGAGTGATCTCCAGTGTTCTTGAATTTGGGAAATCATTTATAATAAACAAGATGGAACTACAAACTTCTCTTTTAGAATGTATCTTGGGCTGTTTTCTCATTTTCTCTCTTAGATATCGATGAGAAGGGAATTTTGTTTAGACTGACCTTTGTGTTTATACCTGAGACAAATCAGGTGTATGAACACGGCAGGTAATCAGTTTCAGTTGGAATAAAAATAGAATAATCCACACCTGGGCAAATATGAAGCATGTTAGACTTGTACCAGTGTTCCCAGTGGAGCTTTAGACTTTCTGACGTGTCTGGCAGTGAATAGGAAGCTCTTTGCTGGTCCCTTTTGTTGACTCACGGTATCTGTTATACCAAGAGATGTGGTGTTGGATAGAAAACTGTGTCCAGAGTCACGTCCTTGGCAAGTTCTGTCTTTGGTTCCTTCAGACTGCTTCATGGTAGAATTCAGAGCAGGACAGGTTTTCTTTGTTTGTTTTTCTTTTGTGGTTTTGTTTGTTTTGTTTGGTTTTGTTTGGTTTGGTTCTTTCCTCCCCCCAAATCCCCGTGTGTTACTTCTTCCTTAAGAGATCCTCCTGTGATTCTGCAGGACCCTGCATGGCCATTTCTGCTGTGGGAGGCTCCTGGGTCCCTGCATGAGTGAATCGCTTATAGTCACGGTATAACAGGAACCATACACAGGCAGGACTTCAGTATTCTCGGAGAACTTTCACATGAATTGCTCCTTTCTTCCCTATGCAGTGTCTGCAGTCTGGGCAGGGCTGGTTTGGTTATCGAGGAAGTGGAAGCATGGAGGGCTCCTGTATTTCTTCCATAGCACTGACCTCCAGCTTCTGAAATACTTGCAGACAGTAGACTCGAGCAGACGCTGTGGCTCATTTCTGTTTGTGCACTCTGTTTTGGTTATGCATTTGGTCGTGGATAACAAAATTATGCCAAAATTAGAGGAAGCTGAGCGGAAACTCTGATAGTTCTTAGGGCACGGTTGCCCCCAAGTCTTACATTAATTTTGTATTTTTCTTCTGTGTTACTTGTGCTTAGAGCAAAGCGGGTATTTGCTAACTATGGATTAAATGAATGATCAGGGGGAAACTCTTAAATAGAGCAGGCTCCTCAGCATGGCTTTCAAATGGAGGTCCTAGGACCCCTGAAGATCTGTAGAGGGAAATTGGGGATTCTGTGAACTTGTAAAGAAATGACATGGCGTCTTTATTTTCACTGATTTCTAACTGAAATGCAGGGTTTCCTTTCATGGTGAACCCAGAAAACAAAGCACGGTGGTATCAGCAGGCCCTGTGGCTTCATCACTGCTAGAAATGAAGATTTTCATGTCCTGCTGCGGTGGAGATGGTTTGAAATACCTCTACTCGTCACGGCTCTGAAATTACCTTCGTTGTAAGATGTGCTGGTCGATCTTGTTATTTAATGCATTGATAAGCTCTTCTATCACAGACTTTCTGCAAGTTTTCATAGCTGCATTGCAATACAGTCGGTTTCCTCCGAGTCGTCTGTACTTTATGTTGTGTTTTCAACCCTGTCTTCTAAGAAGGGGTCTGTGAGCCTGGCCAAACTGGCTGAGAGGTCGGTGGAAGGCACAGATCAGGAGCCCTGCTCCATGCGTGGTGTCCTTTTTGGGTTTCCTTGTTTGTTTATAGGAGCGTAACCCAGGGGATTCCATGGCCACAGCGCTGTGACTCACCGGTGCGTCAAGTCAGTTGTGAGGTGTGGGAGAAGATAACAGAGCTGTTTCCTCTTAGATGTCTTTTCTCATCAGTTAGGGCAGTGGTTCTCTGTTGTGGGTGGGAGTGGGGATAAGGGGTACCCTAGGGGTTCTGATAATAGGAGATGAGGTAAACCTCAGTTCCCACTCTTATAGGCTGTTTCCCAGAGTAGAGGAATGATGCTTTGCCTTTTGGATCTGGCCCTCCCCTGGCTTGTTTTTTTCAATTTTTCATTTTTCATTTTTTAATTTTAAGTAGCTTCCATGCCTAACATGGGGCTTGAACTCATGGCCCTGAGATTGGGAGTCACATGTTCTGTCAACTGAGCCAGTCAGGAGCCCCTCACCTGGCTTGTTAAGAAGAGGTGGATACCTCTTTGGGTGTCTCCCTTTACCAAGTGGTAGGATGACCTTTTCAGACAAATTTTTAACAGGTTGATTTTTTTTTTTTTTTTTTAAATTCTGGAGGAGCATGGGAAACACAGAACAGGAAAATGATTCACATAGCAGATGTACCCATAAATGGGGACATTTAGGATTAGATGGTCTAGGAGGAAGACAGAGTAGTCAGCATTTAGCCCTTACTGTGTATCAGGCACTGTTCCTAATTCCTTACATGTATCTCATTCAGTTTGCACAGTGTCCTCTGAGTGAGTCTTGCTGTCCCCATCCTACAGATGAGGACACTGAGGCACAGAAGCTTGCCCAGAGTCACACAGCTTGCAAGGGGTGGGGGATGCTGAGTAGCAAACCTAGGTTGTCTGCTCTGCCTCTGTATCTTAACTACTCTCTCAGAAGAGCAAAACGAGAAAACAATTGTAGTTTAAGAGTAAAACTGATGTGGCACGGGGGATGTGAAGAGCAGACCCTCAGTTTGAGAACATCAGTAGCTATTTGTTTATAAAATGTGTTTTCTACATATTTAAGATCTGACTTTTTTCCTCTAAAGGTCGCTGTCCCAAGTGACACTTAGTGGGAACGTACTGTCAACTTGAGATTTCCTCCCTGCTTCCCTGTGGTTTTTGCCTCTGTCATGTGGTCTGTAGGTCACGTTTCCTTTCCCCTGGTGGAAACAACTTGTGTATGCTGTGGACCTTTCTTGTCACATAGCATTCTGCAGACAGCAGACGTGGACATGACTGACTTGTTACAGAGGTGGCTGTGGCCCCTTCCCATTTCTCATTTCCAGGGCCTGCTTTGTGTCACTTTTTGGTTAAGGAGCTTGGTCAAGAAAAGCAATCTCTCTGTGTCTCAAGTGCGTAGGATTCCCTGACCACTTCACCTCCGACTTTACCTGGAATAATCTTTTTTCCTAAGGAGAAAAGAAGGTTATAAAGTAAATAAGAGTTTTAAGACATTGTTCTATTGTTTACTCTTACTGTAAACTAATCTTAATGAATCAGCCAACAGGTATTTACTGAGCGCCTTGTATGTACCTGTAATCTTTTGTGAACTTGACTTCTTTGAATTCCAGCTCAGGTTTTCTGGCTAAGGAAGTAAGAATGGCTCCTGGATTATGGATTTTCTTCCCTTACCTGAGCAGGGACTTTGCAGCTGGACGTGGGCCCATGCAGAAAGCCCTCCAGGCCTCTGCACAGAGTTGCTTGCCT
Source organism: Mustela nigripes (assembly GCF_022355385.1). Classification (NCBI taxonomy): domain Eukaryota; kingdom Metazoa; phylum Chordata; class Mammalia; order Carnivora; family Mustelidae; genus Mustela; species Mustela nigripes. Next base: position 70,392,187 of record NC_081558.1, read on the forward strand.
TGCTTATATGGGAGGAGTGAGTGGGGTCTGGGAACTTACATATTCTACCAGGTCCCTGTTTTTAAAGTTTCATTTAAACAACAAAAAAATGAAAGACCATTGCTGGAGCACCTGAGGCATGTGGCAAAGTGTTTCACAAGCTTGTACATGGTACCGGCCTTGCACGGGCCAGGGGTCATGGATGGGTCCCTCTGGCCCTCACCCTGGCCCTCTGGAGTTGTGTCCAGGGAAGATTGGAGTCCACAGTCACTGTCATACGCCGATTTCCACTGTGTTCATTCACTTGTGTCCACATGGTTCCAAGCATCATGAGTGTTTTATGAGCTTGTGTGTTACCCTTCACCACCCTAGGACTCTTTGAGGGCAGCGGGAAAGTGCTTGGGACAAGGTATGCAAGCCCAGAGCGTCTGCAGGAGGTCTAACTGGCCAGGGCATTGGCTGGACTTCAGCATCTCTACCTATCTGTCCCTGGAGGTCTTGGTGCCCTGGGAGCAGGGGTGACACAGGGACCACTCCCTTCTGGACTCTTGCCTTCCTGGAGAGCAGCCAGCTGTGCTGTCCCTTCCCTTTCCTCCTGGCTGCTGTTGCGGCTGTCATATGTCTATATGCTTCCACCACGATGATGCAAGCAGTAATAATAATGAGTCAGATCTGGGGAGTGCTTCCTGTTGGCCGGTCTGGGGCTCGTAAGCGCTTTACCTTCATGAATCTGTTAGGACACATACACTGGATTTGAAGTCTATGATCCCCTCTTTGTTAAGTGATTTTTTTCAGATATAGTGCAAAGGCAAATTGAATTAGCCATTTAATCCTTAATTTAGTCTTTCAGGGTATTAAACTTCGCTTTCATAGAAACAGCTGTCTGTGCAACTCATGAAATAATAAATGTAACTCTGTCATTACATTAACAAGCAAAAATGGCCATGAACAGATCTGGGGACAAAGACAAATGAGCCTTGGTAGGGAAAAGAACTTGATTCCTACGAGCCCACATGGCCAGGCTAGAGAGACAGTGGTGTGTTTGCGGGCAGGCGGCCCGCTCTCCGGGGGGCCACGACGCCTTGTTGGGACTCCGGGTCCCGCAGGAGTGCCTGGGACTAGAGAGGGCTGTAGCAGCTCTGTGTGCAGGGGACTTGTCCCTGGCAGTGTTGTAGTTCTGCCTCTCCTTGGACCAGTCCTCTCTGGTCTAGCTTGTTCCTGTTCCTTTTTGGTAAATTTCTTTTCTCCTTCCTCTGCTTCGTGATGGGTGCTTACCAGTCTCCTGTCTCGGGGTCTCCTGCCCTCCCCCACTTTTCTTCAGCCGTGTCTCTCTGCTTCTGCATGTCCCTCTCCACCGACAGGATGCGTTGCTGGAGTCTCTTGTAAATTGAGCACGGGTTTGTCATCTTCACGCCCGTCTTCTCACAGCTACCTGACGTGCATGGAGGCCCCAGGCACTCACCCGGCCACTGCCTGTGCTACGTCCCGTCCTTTCTGTCCTCAGGGGCACCTTCTGGTCCTGGTCCTGAGTGAGTGTTACTGTCATCTCCACGAGCAAGTTGTGAAACCTCTTTGGACCTTGGTTTTCTTTTTTTTTTAAGTGGAAAAAAAAAAAAAAGGTTCTGTGACTCTGTTGGGACATGGTGTCCATTTCTGATTTTCTGGGTGGAGGAAGCAGGGATGCTTGTCATCGCTCAGCCCTTAGTGCCTGGCCATTTAGTGAATGTCAACGGTCCTCAAAGGGAGTGAGGTTTTAAAAATAGTATATCCTTTGATCATAAAAATTTGCTGATTGTAGGTAATTTAGCAAGACTTAGGACAAAAAGATGACTAACTTAGCAAACATTTCTCAGTTTTTGTGAGATATTTTTAGTGGGTTTTTTTTCCTCCAACAAATATATTACATATCTGGGGACATAATGCTTTTTTACTTAATTGCATATGTTGACCATTTCCCTGTGGCATTAAAATTCTTGAAAAGCACAATTTTCATTGTTGTTTAATATCCCATCATTTATACCTAGTTGTTGGTCTGTTATTAAGGATCTGGGCCGTTTCTAAATTTTCCTCAGATAACACACCCGAAAACATCCTTCCACATCTGTAGGTGTCTACCCAACTCATGATTTCCTTAAGGTGTATTTCTAGGAATTTACTTGGCTTGAAAATGTGGCAGTTTTTAAGTTTCATTGAACTTATTTAAGTTTCTTTGAACGATTACTCTTAGATTTAATATTAACTGGGATGCTTGGGCGGCCCAGTCAGTTGAGTATCTACCTTTGGCTTGGGTCATGATCCCAGTGTTCTGGGATTGAGCCCCATGCTGCTCAGCAGGGAGCCTGCTTCTCCCTTTCCCTCTGCCTGGTGCTTCCCCTGCTCATCCTCTCTCTGCCAAATAAATAATAATCTTTTAAAATAAATAAATAGATATTAACTTACTGCAAAAAAGCAGCCCATTCTTGGTGAGCATGAGATCATACAGAGTCATGAGATCATTAGGAGCCCTGAGGAATAAATGTTGAGTGAGTGAATGAGTAGAACATCATTCCATGAGGTGCTAAGAGTTCATAAACTTCCTGATTTTTCTTTCTAACCTAAGAATGGTCAGCAGAGATCCCGAGATTGATGGATGCCTCATTCTTTGGATACAGAATTCTTTTCAGGTTTCGTCTCTAATTTCTGCTGGATGGTTTGTACGTCATGGTGGTTAGTGAAAAATGAAAAGGACATCTATTGAGTGCTTATTACATTCTGAGCAATGAGTCCCCCTGCAGTGCTCAAAGATCGAGACTGGCTTATCCCCATTTTTAAAATGAGGAGGCGGTGGTTCAGAGGGACCCTCCATTGCCAGCCCAAGGTCGCACAGGATAGGGGAGAAGCAGATCTCAGCCCAGCTGGACCAAGCCCATTCTTTGTATCATAAGATATCCTCAGTGCAGCCCAGGCCTTATTTGTGGTTTGAAAAGGTCTTATGTACTTTTGAGGTGCTTGAAATGGGCAGCATTTCCCTGCTCCCTAGGCCTCACTTGTGATCTTCTCATCTTTCACTAAATCTTTTTATTTCCAAGACTTCAGGCCGTGTAGTACTCAGAAGCACTTTGCCTGAAAACGCCGTATTTGGTCTTAAAGAAGTCTGAACATACCCTACGTGTTTTCTTACAAGACACCTGAGGAAAAATATCTGACCCTTATCTTAGCTTGGGTAGGTCGTTACGCATTAATGTTTGGAAAATGACAGTATTAGATAATGGCCTGAAGAATTGATTGAAGTGCTCAATTGTGTGTGTGTGTGTGTTTCAAAGTGTTATCCAGGGATCACCTTAAACTTTTCACCAAGGACCGCTTCATGAGAAAGAACAGTAATGGATGTTATCTGTAGAAGTTAGCTAGGACTGAGAGATGCAGCTAATCTGTGTGGGGGTAGGGGATGTCTATTTGAGGTTTAGGTAACCTCCCTATATGGTGAAGGTTTTCCTCTTTTGAGTGGTTCTTAGAGACCAGTTGTGAGGGACCCAACAGTCAGCCCTGTGTTAGAGGGCCTCGCCTCCCTCATCCCCCTTGCCAACTCCATGTGTGACCTTGAGCAAACCTCATAGCCTCTTAGGGACTCAGATTTTACTATCTAGAAATTAGTCAGCGTTAAACATTCTGTGGCTCTCTGAAATATGTCACTGAGAGTTTTTTACTCTTTTGTCAAAGGGATCCCAGGACAAAGTTCTTTTATTATTGTTTTTGTCTTACTGTGTTTCCTTTAAAAATATTTTTTCCATATTGTATAATAGGAATTATGAGACTTGAGACTTTAATTTTCAGTTTTAAGAAATTGTTAAAGAGAAAAAAAAAAGGTAGTTTTTGCTCTTTTAAAATAGAAGTGCTGGGGCACCTGGGTGGCTCAGTGGGTTTAAAGCCTCTGCCTTTGGCTCAGGTCATGATCCCAGGGTCCTGGGATTGAGACCCCTGTTGGGCTCTGCTCAGCGGGGAGTCTGCTTCCTCCTCTCTCTCTGCCTGCCTCTCTGCCTACTTGTGATCTCTGTCAAATAAATAAATAGAAATCTTTAAAAAAATAATAAAATAAAAGTGCTGTTACTGCCCTCAGGTGATAGTTCTAGGGAAAATTTTTAAGAATTCTCAGAACACAGGGGCACCTGGGTGGCTCAGTGGGTTGAAGCCTCTGCCTTCGGCTCAGGTCATGATCCCGGTATCCTGGGATCTAGCCCACATTGGGCTCTTTGCTCAGCAGGGAGCCTGCTTCCTCCTCCTCTCTGTGCCTACCTCTCTGCCTACTTGTGATCTCTGTCTGTCAAATAAATAAATAAAATCTTAAGAAAAAAAAAAAAAAGGAACTCTCAGAACACGATAGAAATACTGTCCTAATTCTCTAAGCACATTTTAAATTGCCTCGAACTTTTCTCATTAAAATTTAGATCTCTGCAAGGCTTATGTTCTGAAAGACTGCAAGCTGTTAGAAATAATTTCTGTATTCATTGAGTAAATCTCAAGGGGACAGAGCCCTTGTCTGCCTCATGTTTGCGTTAAGTAAGTGTTTAATAAATGCTTCCTCAGGAAGAGAAAATGAAAAGATACATGTTTTGAGGTTCAAGTTTTTCTCCTTTTTTAAAATAAAAGAAACCCAAAAAACCCACATACGGCATACAGAGTTTGGTTTTGCCACCTTCCCAAGATGGCCTTCAGTCTGATTAAAATCCTAAGTGTGGCCAAAATAGAGGCACTGGGATAGGCCAAATGAAATGGATAGGTAACACCCGGTGCTGACTTCCTGAAGGGAGGGGCTTAATAGTTCTGTGAGGTGGTGACATAGGAGAAAACATGGGGGAGGGGTGCCCTCTGGGGCCCTGGGGATCCTTCTCCCCCAGGTGTTATGTGTGGTGGGGGGGTGTCGAATGAGGGGAGGAAAGACAAATTACAGGGTTGGGGTGGAGCCTGTGCTGGGGATGGGAAAGGGATCTCGTGGCCAGGAACAACTTCTTATTTCATTTGCCAACCAACATGATACCAAAGTGCATACATTATAATACATTTATAAATAGTTGCTGTGAATTTCTCTCCTGTAAACGCCCACACTTTGTCCGGGTCCTTCTGCCATCCCAAGACCAGGGGCCATGTTGTTGACAGGTGAGCGTCCGATGAGCCCTGGATTGTGCCTTCTCCCCTCTCTTGCTTGCCCCTCCCACGAGTGGACTTTTCCCTGGGCCTGTTTTTGCTGCTTCTAGCTATCCAGTGGTGTGCAGGGGCAGAGATGGGAGCAGAGTAGCCCTGGCTGCGTGAGCCCAGTGCACGCGTGAGCCCAGTGCACACGTGAGCCGCACCTGGTCACAGCCATCCCCACCCTGGCGTGGGCCCAGGCCCCACGGGAACTGGAGGACCTGTGTCCCGGGGCCGGTGCAGGGCAGCTGCACGCTGGCGAGCCCGATAGCACCTGCAGCTCTGGGCGCAGCATCTGGTCAAGCAGGGTGGCCAGGGACTCATCTCCGGGGGCAGTCTACCCACGTGTCCCCTAAGCTTCCTCTGGCTTCTGCCACCTGCCACCTTTTTTTTTTCCCCTCATCAAATCAGATTCCAATCTTAAGTATCTTTTCTTTTGAGACTAAAAATGCTTGGCAAGCAGTTCTGTACAGATTGACTGTTTGCCTTCCCGCGTCCCTCCGGTGCATCCAAGACAAAGTTGGAATGGGCTCAGGTGGGAAATTGACGTGACAGCTCAGCTCACACCCCCATTGGCTCCTCCTGGGGGACACACTCAGGCCAGAGAGGCTCCGAGTTGCAGCAGGAGCAGGGTGGGGGTTCGATGGAGCTTCTGGCTGCGTTTTGAAGCCTGTGGCATCGGCCATATGACTCGCTGGGTCCTGGAGTGGAATGCCCCATGCAGCCCCCCAAGGCTGTAGGAAGCAGACTGGGAACCTGAGACACATCTGAACTGTTTCTTTTCCATTTCCTTCTCGGATTTTAATAACTCCACCAAGGCAGGGCCGCACGTCGCGTCTGCAGTGCACTGTTGAGTGCCATGTCTCTGCCTTTGGATGTGTCTCTGAAAGCCAGACTCTGTTCTGCCCCAGAGAACTGGGAGGTGGCATGGGTGCCTGCTTTTCCTGTGCTTGAAATGAGGTGGAGATGGTTTGGGAGGGGGGTAGCTGACAGCAAGCTGTTTGCCAGTAGCCAGCCTTCTGCCACAGGAGCTCAGTGACTGGCAGTGGCAATGTCTTAAAGATCGGAAGGAGAGCTCCCCAGAAGCATTCTCTCTGCAGCAGGTGCAGGAAGGTCTGCTGGTGAGGCTGGGTTTCACGCAAGCTCCAGCAGCCCTGTCAGGATTGGAAGGCCAGGAAGCCCATTTTTCTGTTATTAGGCTTCTGGCCTCTTTGAGTGCAGATAGAAGGCCAGCCATGCTGTTTCCCGAGCGGAGAAAAGCCCTAGAGACTGGGATCGTGTTCCAGAGGGGATTGGGGCCGCCGAGTGGTTCTGCTTCCTAGCAGGAGGGAAGCCATCTTTCTACCCACCTGCTTGAGTAAGTGGCAGCGTGTGGCCCATGCTGATCACCGAGGAGCACGGAGGAAGGAAAGTGGCGTGTGCCATGACATCAGATATTTTGGGGGCAAACTCCTAACTGCATTCTTTGTGCTTTAAATTGTTCAGTGTTATTGTTTACTCATCTTTTAAGTGTATTGAATAACTGTTCAAAATTAGGTACACACATATGTGTATGTTCAGATGTGTATATAGAAAATCACTCATACGCATGAAGCTATTTAATTCATACGCTCACAGAACTAATCATTAGAAACTTAGAAGCTTAGAAATTCTTTTCAACATTTGAATCTGATCACAAATGGAAGCCATAGATTACTACAGACCGGATCTGTTAGATTCGCTTACATGCTCCCCTAAGCGACAACACAGGACGGGACCGTCCTCCTTGCCCGGGTGTGGCCTGTGACCACAGCATTCTGCTCTGTTTCTGTTCTCCACCTGCCTCCTTGTTCCATATCCGGTTGTCTTATTCACAGCCACCCTACTTCGAGAAGTGTTCATGTAATGCATTATAAAAGATATTAGTGGAAGAGACAGAACAATCATACACGCCCACCCTCCTCTTCTTCAGAAGCATTAAAAATATCTTCCAATAATCTTCTCTCCTTTATACATCAGTTGCCTCGTTCACTTGATTGCCCTTTTAGTCTTGGCATTCCTTGATCATCACCACGATCTTTACAGACTCGACTTGTTCCCTCTAAATGTCACTAACTGTGTTCGGTTTTTGATGTTCAGTTTGTCACAGCTGGCCCTTGACTATCCTTTTACGCTGGCTTCTGTGCCTTATCACTCCTACCCCCAAGACCTTGTGGAGCCATCTTTGCTTTCCTCTGAGCCAGCCTTGTAGGTGGATCTTGTTTTTTTCTTGCTCAAGGCATGGAATGAGCAGCTCTCCCAAGGAACGCTGTTGACATTTCACCTAAAGCTGGACACCAGAATGTTGACGTGCTGGTTGTTGGTGCAGTAGTGTCCTTGCTGGGCCACTTCCTTGACAGATCTGGAAATAGTATTTCTTTTTAGTATCACTAAGTCCCATTGATATTTTCAATTTAATTCTTTCATGATCATTTTTTAGTTTGTTCTTAAAAGGAAATAGGACTTCACAATTTTTAAAAAAGATTTATTTGAGAGAGAGAAAGCAAGCATGAGAGGGAGGGGCAGAGGGATGGGGGTGGAGAATCTCCAGCAGACCCCCTGCTGAGAGGGGAGCCTCCCAGGGGCTTGATCTCACAACCTGAGCCAAATGCAAGAGTGGGACGCTTAACCCACTGAGCCACCCAGGTACCCCCACAATTTGTTTTTGCTGTGAAATGCCAACTTGAGTTTTTATCTTTGTCTCCCCCCGCCTTTCACAGTTCATTTGCAAATAATCCTTAGATGTTTTCTTAGTTATCGTGGGAAGACGGTAGAGGTGGACCATGCCCAGTTTAAATCTACGTGCTCTAATTGCTGAGTGATCTTGGACAAGTGAGTTAAATTCTCTGGGTCCCCTGGCCTCCTCTGCACAGCGAGCAGGCTGGTAATTAGATAGCAGGGTCTGAGGAAGGAGTGAGCTAGGAAGTGCTGGCCACCTGGTGTGCAGCCTGCGTGCCCTAAATGGTATTGGGTGATGAGGGTGAGTGAGAGGTGGCTTCTCTGAGGCTCTCTGGGGACCTGTCCCTGATCCTCATTCCCCCAGGGTGGGGCCGTGATGGGAGCATTCTGGGGTTGGGGGGTTGCTGTGGAAGAACTTGCTTTTTCAGCTGCAGGAAGTGGGGGGATGGTGGGGAAGGAAGGGAAGGAAGACTGGGACCCTCCGGGCCATGGGACTCTTGGAGGAGAATGTGGATTTGAAGGCAGGTACAGCCGAATCTCAACCTCAGCACCATTTCCAGAGCTGCAGATGGACTGCTTTATCCTTCTGAGCCTATAAAATGGGAGTGTCGGTGTAGATGTTCCTCTGAATCTTGCTTAGGAGCCCATGGAAGTCATCCACAAGTGATGCTATTTCCTTTGTGCTTGTTGCTGCACACTTTGTTTTCTTTCCCATTTTTGTAAGATGTGAATTTGTTATGCAGAGTTTTTGCACGCGGTGTAAGTCGTGTTCAGGAGTATGTTACTGTTCAGAAATGCGTCCTCTGTCCTGCCCCCCGCCTATTACTGTGAACTCAGTGCCTTTTCATTAATTATGCGGGGACAAGCCAAGACAAGATGGTTCTACCTCATTTCCCTAATTATAGCTTAGAAAATTATACTGTCTTTCTAGTTGCCTATACTGCCTTACTTACGTTTTTAAAAAATTTGAGTGATGAAGATGATCAGAAAGTAGTATTTATTGCAAACTCACTTTGTCCCAGGCACTGTGCTGAGTGTTCTACCATGCATTAATTAATTAATTAAAACCTCGCCTTGTCTCTGAGATAGGTGTTACAATCCCCTTGTGTAACAGTTAAGGCTCAGGTGTCTAAGAAGGTCACAGTGATGGTGGGTGAGGAGCCTGGACCACACCTCAGGCCATCTTACACCAAAGCCCACGCTCTTTTTTTTTTTTTTAAGATTTTTATTTATTTATTTATTTGACAGAGAGAGAGATCACAAGTAGGCAGAGAGGCAGGCAGAGAGAGAGGAAGGGAAGCAGGCCCCCTGCTGAGCAGAGAGCCCGATGTGGGACTTGATCCCAGGACTCCGAGATCATGACCTGAGCCGAAGGCAGTGGCTTAACCCACTGAGCCAACCAGGGGCCCCAAAGCCCACGCTCTTAACTGTGAAATTAAACTGCCTGTTAGTCTGTCTCTCGTCTGACTGTATGTCCATCCGTCCATCCATCCATCCATCCATCCATCCATCATTTTTTGCCTTTATGATGATACTGATAAAGTATTTTTAAGAATTCATAGTGCGGGAAGGGAAATGTGCATGCCTTTGTCTCTCCCCTTATTTGACTTTCTGTGATGCTTTACAGAGTTTGCGTGTCCTGTTCACTTATTTCATCTGCATTTTGCAGATTCTTATTGGACCCTTTCCCCCAGACATAGTGGATTGAACCTTTGAGCATGCTGATATTTGAGGAATCTGTTAATTGTTGACCGGAGGCCTAGAATCATCTTTTTAGAAACACCGTAAGGAACTTTATTTATTTATTTATTTTTAGATTTTATTTATTTGAGAGACAGACAGAGGGCACAAGTAGGGGGAGTAGCAAGCAGAGGGGAAGCAGGCTCTCGGTTGAGCAGGGAGCCTGATGTGGGGCTTGATCCCTGGCCGTGGGATCCTGACCTGAGCAGACACTTAACCTACCGAGCCACCTAGGCGCCCCCAACTCAAGGTTTTAAACAAAACCTTGGAAAACCTTGGGGCACAGCCTCTGCTCATGTCTCACATGGGGGTCTGCTGTGGGGCTGTTGAGAGGTACTGTCCTTGCCAGGGAGAGACATGATAGAGGACCAGAGGGAGAGATATGTTCAGATAATGGGGACAGCTATAGCGAGAATTAAAATCATTGGCTGCTGACTTTAAATAGGCAGATGTCCTAGAAAATCTTAAATGTGTACCTAAGCAGGGGTCAGGGAGAGGGAAGGACAGGGATTCAAGTGAGTGAGTGAGGTGATGGGGTCTGATTTCTATGTTGCCCAGGAAGAATTTGGAATTCGGTAGGGAGGGGCACAGTTCCTCCAGGGTATAAGTGACAGCTGGGGAACAGCATAACCAGAGACAGTACCATTCCCTGGCACTGTGTATCTTCCAAACTTTACCAAAAGCCTGTTTACATCCTGAGCCAAGATTCATCACCAGCTGCCTTTAGCTTTCCTTTTCCCTTCTGAGAGTTGAGGAGGTTCTGCTATTTGATGTTGCTGAAGAGGCAGGAACCCCGCTTTCCACACGGGACAGGATATGCTCTCCCAGTGTGCAGGCCGGGCCAAGTGGGCTCAGTTGGCCACCCAGCAAGTGGGAAGATCTGCTTGTAGCATCTTGTGCTGGTGGGCAAGTACCGCCTGGTAAAAAAGCACATGGCCCTTGAGTACAGAGAGGGTACCTGGAGCTGGGAGAAGCTTTTGGAACTTACACAGGGGACAGGAAGCCAGCTCTGGGGACCTCACAGCACAGCATTAGAGGTGCATTTGCTTCCCATGATTTAGGAAGGTTGAGATAGGTCTATACTTAGTACAGATTCTGCCCAAGAGTCCATACATAGGGTTTGTAATTATGTGTGTGTATGCGTGTATATAAACGTGTGTGTGTGCACGCATATCTACACAGTTTTTTCTTAAAATTTTTTAAATTCAAATGCAGACACACACACACACACACACACACACACTGTGTATGTTACCCTTCCTGATCTATCCGTCCTACTGACCTACCTCACTGTTGCAACTGTGGCCAGTGGACCAGCAGCACTGCTGTCCCATGGGAACTCGTCAGAGATGCAGAGTCTTGGGCCTGCTGCATACCTGCAGCGTCCAGATCTGCATTTCAGCAACAGCTCCTGGTACTTCATGGGCATGTTAACTCCTGGAAGCCCCGCCCTAGAGGGATGCTTCCGTGGTTGTGAACTGAGGCATCATATGCCACTGGAAGAATGAAGGGAAACGGTCCCTGTTCGGTCACCATAGAAGGAAAGGAGCATGCTTTCCCTATGGTGGAAAAGAGACCTTCTCGTATTACTAGCTTACAAGTTACATGGTCTTGAGTAGAAAATTAAGAGGAGAAACCTATCAGAGCCCACGCGGCTGCTGTTGATGCCAGCACATGGTTACGGCATCCAGCCAGCAGGCTGGTGAGGTTTGGTAGGGAGTTCTGTTTTCGGGCTTTGGTTTCTGAGGGAGATTTTTGTTCCCAGAGGACATTTGGCAGTGTCCTTACATCAAGGAGAGAGAGGGGGTGGTGCTCCTGTGATCTAAGTGGTAGAGACAGGGGCACTGCTAAGCACCCTGCAATGCCCAGACAGCCCCCAGCAGCCGCCTTAAGTGTCAGTTGATTTGACCTTAAATGTCAGTAGCACTGAGCTTGAGAAACCCTGGTTCAAGGGATGAAGCTAACCTATAGTTAGTCCAAAATCTATCTATTACTCATTTAATTGCGATATTTAAAACATGCCAAACACTAATCAACGGTGACTCCATTTTTTTTCTTTACGAAATAATACATTACAGATGCATTTATAAGGACGGTTGCAAAAGCCCATTCCCTCCCTCCCTAGAGGCAACCACACCATTTTGCAGGTGGGCTCTTGCCTTCTGTTGTTTGTACTTGGATCACACATGTGAGTGCCAGTGAAACAGTCTCTTGCATTGCCTGGGCCCCTTTGTGATGGCGTTCTCCCCCGTTTGTATGTTGCAAGCTGTTTTCCCAGAAGTTTGAGCAAAGGCATGAGCAGCAGAGCAGAACTGCATCTCAATGAAAGCATTTCTATTTTCTTTTTTTTTTTTTTAAGATTTTATTTGTTTATTTGACAGATCACAAGTAGTCAGGCAGGCAGAGAGAGGGGGGTAAGCAGGCTCCCTGCTGGGATAGAGCCTGATGCAGGACTCTATCCCAGGACCCTGAGACCACCACCTGAGCCAAAGGCAGAGCCACCCAGGTACCCTAGCATTTCCATTTTCTGAGTGATTTACCTTTCCTTTAGGTGGTGGTCAAAAATGTTCAGAAAAGGTGTTTCACGTATTAAATCAGGTTGACCAAGGAAAACCAAAAGTAATGGTTACAGATTTTAGAACGTGGCATTTTTTTGAAATGCAGACTTTATAGTGGCTCAGAATTGAGCAGATGTTCTTGTCTTTACATTTGTTGGAAGTGATGATGGTGGCAAGGCCCCCAGCTCCCACCTGCCCGCACCCCCCTTTCTCCTTGTGTGGCACCTCCCCGCCCCTGCTCCCAGCATCCTTGGAAGACATTTCCTCCATCTTGGCATCATTTTTCAGAGCCGGCCAGTTTCTATGGCAACTGTAAGATTGAAAGATGATCAGCGAGCGGGAGGCGAAGCGGGAGGCAAGGCTGGAGTGAGACCTCCGGCTGGTGGTGTGTGTCCCTGACGTCATCCTCCTCGCGTCTGGATAGGGCGATAACGGATACTCCCATTCAGGGCTGCTGGCCACTGCCGCTTTATTAGCAGGGCTGCTGGGGGGCTCTGCAAATTGCTTCTCTTTCTGCCCCCTCCTGTCCTCGCCCCTCCAGAATTCTGCTTCTCACGGCCTCTTTTTCTGTTTCGGCGGCAGACTGTCATTAAGAATGCACGGCTTAATCCCGGTGTGTTTCAGGACGCTCTTCTGCCCAGTGTTCTGGAAGGGCAGGGAGGCATGGCAGTGTTTTACTTGATGTTGATGGTGCTGTGAAGTCTGTTCTTTCCTCTGCGAGAATACTGACTATGCAGAAATTTATTGAAGCGGATTATTATGAACTAGACTGGTATTATGAAGAATGCTCGGACGGTAATTATGGCCCCCCGCGAAACAGAGCAGGAATGTGTAGGAGCATTGTCTCCCTCTGGGGTGGGGTGGTGATCTTGAAACCTTTGCTGGGGACACGGGCAGGAGGTGGTGGGGGGTGCTGGAACCTGCATGACCGCAGGCGTGCATGACCCTGCCGGTTTGGAAAGCAGGGTGGGTGAGATGGCAGCTGGGCAGGGCTCAGGAGGACCCTTCTGTGCTTAGTCGGTCTTTGCTCAGAAGGGCAGATGGTGTGTGCCTGGTTTGTGAGCGTTGTACTTCTCTTGGATTGAATTCGCTCTGGGGTGAGACGTGAGTTTGATGTTGACGTGCGCATGCATGCACACACGTGTGTATATGTGCGTGTGCACGCGTGTGCAAGGAGAGATGTGTTCAGTGACCTCTGTGCTGTTGGCGGGGCTGGGAGTAGTGGATTGAGGAGGCGGCTCTCTGGACTGTTGGCAGCAGGCCTGGAAGAGTCCTCCCTTTCCCAAGCCCAGACGGAGCCCTGATCGGAGGTGGGCCCTGGGGAGGCTGGAGAAGATGCAGAAGCAGCTTCTTACCCGGCAGGCAATTCAAATGCATTTTGCTTGTGGGATCCCGGGGATCTGTGGGGGTGGGGAGACATTGGGAGGGGCTGGAGAGACTGTCTCCTTCTGTCACAGGCCGTGTTTGTGCAGGGAGGGTGTGGCACATTCCAGAGGAGACTGGGTGGAGTTTGTGTGGCCAGAGAGGCCTTGGGAGGTTTCTGGTACCCGGAAATTAGCACTGAGATGCATTCTCAGGGAGGCCACAGGAGAGGGCCCTTAGGCTCCTGTGGTGCTGGGTCCTAGAACCTTGTAGGACACAGTGGATCTGTCTTGTTTAATTTCTTCTTCAAAATGACCCTCAAATCACATGTCTTTCGCATGCCCCCCTCATCCCCCATACATGAAAAGAATACAATTAATATGTACAGTCTGAGGGTCTGGTCCCTAGTGGTACCATGTTCCCAGTGCCTCAGGAGCCATTAGTAGGTGAGGTAGCTGTTTCTTAATTGAATTGGGAGTTTCAGACCACTCTGACCATGACCACGTTGGATGAATCTGAATGATGTAGCGGGCCGGGAGCTGGCCTCGTCAATAAGCTGAAGAACTGCATACTTATCTCCTGTCTGCTGATTGCTGCCTTGACCAACAGCTACGGGAGAGGGACGGGAGAGGCTTCCTCCAGGAGGGAGGGTGGGTATGTGATTGCGCTGAGAAACTTCCCCAGTTGAGCCCCACTGTCCCCCAGCGTTAGGTGAGGACAGCGTGGTGTGGAGTCCCTGTGTGGTTTTTAAATATCCTGAGTAATGGTGGTGGTGGGCTGCTCCGAGAGTCTTCTGGGGAGAAGATGACTGGGTCCTTTTTGCTGTTTGGATGTGTTATTTTTGATGCAAGTTCCCATCCTCTTACCTCACTCCAAGAGGCGATGATAGGGATGCTTCTTTTCAGAACTGTCACTGAACTCTTTAGAGTTTCCGTGGTGATTTGGGACTCAACTGAGTGAGCTCTCCCTAAATTTTTTAGAGTGTGGACCTCAGTGGATCCCTGGAATGGGGAATGTGAGTTCTGGCAGAATGCCTGTCCCACACTGTGGCTGAGTTGGGGCATGGCCATGGCTCCCACGGATCCCTCCTAGAAGTGGAGGAGGAAGGTGTTTCATACTGTCTTGACCCAGTTGCTACAGCATCCAGCTCTCTTTACACCCTGGTCCTTGGGAATAAAGCCAGTCGCTTGTGGTAGTTAGTCTGAGGACTGAGAGGAGGCAGGCTGACTCTTATCTGGGTGTTTGTCAGAAGGATTTTCTTACCCAGCCATTTCTCAGTGGAGTCTTTTGGCCCGGAGGCAGCCAGATCTCTCTTCTTCCAACTGAAAGGAAAATGGAAGGAGAGGCTACTCATCGGTCCAAGGGTAAAGCAGTGTTGCTTGCAGTTACTGTCTGAGTGTGTATTGAGCAAAAATACTTGCCTTTACTCGCCATTCCGGTTTGGATAAAGGGGAGAGGGCCTTTGGGACAGAATCTACTGGGACAACCAGCATTTGCGTAATCCCATTTTTAAAATAGTCAGCAAAACAGGGAATACAAGGGACAGAAACCCAGAAATCATCCAGTTTAGGAAAGCCAGGGGATTGGGATTTCAAGTAAATGCTAATTTTACAGTTAACTCCTTTACTCATTTCTCCCTAGTTGGGTTCTTACCTGGCCTCGGCAACTGGTCTGGAAATGCATTTTGCCTTTGTTTATATATGCATCTTTTAAATTGCAAACAAAATAGCCTTTTCATCTCCCAGTCCTCCCCTGCTGGGCAGTGGCGTGCGGGGGGGGGGGGGGGGGGGGGGGGGGGGGGGGGGACCCCCCAGCGCTGGGGTTTCTCTTCTTTTGGGGCTGGACTGTTACTGAGGTGGGGGCGCCGCGGCGGCGTCTCCTATTACAAAAC
>NC_081558.1:70407676-70482334 GCF_022355385.1 Mustela nigripes
GGGGGGGGGGGGGGGGGGGGGGGGGGGGGGGGGGGGGGGGCAGGTAGGAGTAGACACCTCACATGGCTTGTCTCTCTTATCATTTGGCATTTGAATCATTAATGAGGGGAACTTCCAGGGAACTTTCCATATTAATAACAAAAGAGGAGTCAAATGTTTTGAGAAAGATGCAAAATCATCATGTATGTCAGCGTTACTGACTCACACTCGCATTGGAGGGTTAGCACTGGAAAGTAATGTGTATATATATATATATGGGTGGGAGTGTGGACCGTAGGACAGTTAGTACCCCTCTCTGCCTTCGGCTCTGGCCAGAATCCCAGTGTCCTGGGATCGAGCCCCACATCGGGCTGTCTGCTCCGCAGAAAGCCTGCTTCCTCCTCTCTCTCTCTCTGCCTGCCTCTCTACCTACTTGTGATCTCTGTCTGTCAAATAAATAAATAAAATCTTTAAAAAACAAATTGGAATAAAAAATAGCTGCTAATCTCTTTTCCCTCTGAGGTTTAGGAGAGCTTTATTTGGTGTTGAATGCCGTATCCTTCCCCTGTTTTGGTCTCAGTTACGGATTCTCACATACCACCTTCCCCACCCGCCCCAACCAAAAACAGTGAGACCCCAGAGGGCATAACAAGGGGCATGGGGTAGGGGCTTAGAATAATAAGAAATTAGAGAGGTTGGTTGCCCAGCATCTTGAAGTCATTTCTAGAGATTCGAAACAACCAGCCCTCAACAGTATAGCATCTCCTTCGTGGAATTCGGGCAGATAAATGAGGGCCTACGGTTTTAAACTGCAGTGTCAGACAGCCCCAGCTAGCCACGATGGATGTGTCCCCCATCTAAAGCCTGCCAGATGATGAAAATCACCCACATATTTAAAAAGAAGATTCTCAGATTGACTCCAGATCCAGAGAGGTCCTGAGAAATCTGAATTTTTAGCACGTGCTTTAGGTGATTCTTTATATCGGGTGTGTTTGGGAAACTGTCCCAATGTCCGTGGAGACCAACCCCAGGCTCTGGAAAGTAATTCTTTAGATCTGTCACAGAATCCTATGTTGTTTCTTGGCTACACTGGTCACTTTTTTTTTTTTTAAAGTATGTTTTTAGAAACAGGCCTTTTTAATATTTAAAAACGTCTCGGGTTCAAGTGTGTGTCTTTATTTATTTATTTATTGAAGATTTTATTATTTATTTGACAGACAGAGATCACAGGTAGGCAGAGAGGCAGGCTGAGAGAAAGGAGGAAATAGGATCCCTGCTGAGCAGAGAGCCCATGCAAGGCAGAGGCTTTAACCCACTGAGATACCCAGGCGCCCCAAGTGTGTGTCTTTAATGTACATGAGCAATGACTGTACAAGTACAGAGATTGCCAGAAAGTGCACTGGCCTGGAGTTTTCTGTCCGAGGCCCGTTTAGCACTCTGTATGGCTGTGTGGTTTGGGCACATCTTGGGACCTCTGAGTCCCTGTCAGCTCAGATGCCCCATCTGAAAGGTGGGGATAGCCACACTGACCAAAGCCTTAGTGAAGAGTAGTTGAGCCATAGTGAAGAGAGTCAGCCACACTGACCAGAGCCACAGCTGAGCCTTGAACAACGTGGGATTTGGGGTACTGACCCCCATACAATAAAAAAATCTGTGTAGAACTTTTGACTCCCTCAAAACTTAACTGCTATTAGCTATTGCAAATAACATAGTCAGTTGACACGTACCTGTATGATATACACGTGTTTGTCTGTCCATTGCAGTAATCTTAGAATCAAGTAAGCTAGAGAAAAGAAAATGTTATTAAGAAAATCATAAGCAAGAGAAAATATACATACAGTACGTGCTGCATTTATTGAAAAAAATCCACATATCAGTGGACCCACCCACTTCAAACCCATGTTGTTCAAGGGTCAACTGTAAAAAGCTTCTGTAAATAGTGATGTGCTAGGTCAGTGCTTAATTTTATTTTCTCAGAAATAGCCTAATTAGTATGTTTTTTAAAAAAAAAAATCCCTTTCGGGGGCGCCTGGGTGGCTCAGTGGGTTAAGCCTCTGCCTTCGGCTCAGGTCATAGGTCATGATCTCAGGATCCTGGGATTGAGCTCCACATCAGGCTCTCTGCTCAGCAGGGAGCCTGCTCCCCCCCACTTCCCCCGCCTGCCTCTCTGTCTACTTGTGATCTCTCTCTCTGTGTCAAATAAATTAAAAAATCTAAAATAAATAAATAAAATCCTTTTCAGAAGGGGAGTGGCATATTGAACAGGGTATAGTATCTTTCTTTCTTTTTTTTTTTTTAAGATTTTATTTATTTGAAAGAGAGAGAGTCAGTGTGATAGAGGGGATGGTCAGAGGGAGAAGCAGATGTCCCGCTGAATAGGGAGCCGATGAGGGCTCCAGGGCTCGATCCCAGGACTCTGGCATCATGACCTGAACAGAAGGCAGATGCTTCGCCGCTTGAGCCACCCAGGTGCCCCAAAGTGTAGTATCTTTACCACCTGTTTCTTGCTAGTCTCTCTTGTACCCGTGCACCCTCATTGCCAGCTGTACGACATTGTAGTTGTGAGTGTCGGGGTTGGGGGTGGTTTCGCTCATGCTGTCTTATCACAGCGAAGCTCCGGTGGATGACTAAAGACATTGTTCCTTGGGCTTCTTACTCCATAGTGAAAAGTTGGTGACACTACATGGGAGCCATCATGGGGGCTCTGTTCCTCGCTTAACTGCAGTGACCTCTACAATGCCACCCCAAGGTCGGGGGTGGTAGCTTGTTTGGGAGTAAAGTTTTGTTAGAGGTATTGCAAGCATTCATTGGAAAACTGTTCCTAGGTTTCGAGATGATTTTCTAAAGTTCCTGCGCTTTGTGTCAAACAACGCAAACAGGCCCACATGTGTTCATCTTTTGCTTATTGTGGGATGAACCTTTGGGAGTGGGTGATGGTTTTTCCCTTTCCAGACATAGCACCCTTCTGAATGGCTGTAAAAGTGAGTTAAAAAAAAAAAAAAAAAGAATTAAGTACAAATGCATAAAGTAACTGCTCGATCTTATCACTGGCTTTGGGAAAGTAGTGGTGATGTCCTCCCTCAGATGTCCATGCAAGCCCAGAGCCCAGGTTTTGAGCATGACGTTTCTCTTATTTTTTTTTAATGGCATAGCAAGGTCCTTGGACTATGACCCTCAATAATGGGGGCTCTGCTCCAGTGGACCAAGAAGTTGGAGGTGGGGTGCTTGGAGCACTGAGAGAAGTCTGCCTGGTGGATGGTATGGGAGGAGAGGACAGAAGAACACTCGCGGCAAGGGGGTGCAGTGGGGTCAAGGTGGGCAGGGGGCTGTCGGCGAGGCACAGACCATGGAGGTCAGAAGGTGTACAGCTCACATCTTGAAAGGAAGGGGCACCCTCTGGAAGGAAGCTGCCCGGTGGGACTTGGGACAGTGGAAACGTTCTGTGCGTGTCTTCCAGGATGGTAGGCTAGCCACCTGTGGCTCTGGAGCACCAGAAATGTGGCTAGCAGGACTTGGATTTTGGATTTTATTTAATTTTAATCAATTTAAATTTGAATGTAAATGGCCCCAGTGGCTTGTGGCCTCTCTTGGGTCAGTGCATGGTAGAGCTTTGGGACAGTGATGTCTCTGATGGTATGTTGAGTGGATCTGGAGAGAGACCCTCCCAGAAGGAAGCCCTCTACCTTCCTGTCCAGTGTTCCCAGCCACCGTCCGGAGTTCAGTCCTGCCCCTCTCCTCCGGGGCCCCAGTGTCAGGTCCTTGCCTTTAGGACGCACACACCCTTGCTACTTGATTCTTTCTGGGGCCAAGCTCCATGTGGAGGTCTGTCTAGGATCTCCCACTTGGCACAGGGATTGCTGGGCTTTCTTGTTTGGGTTTTTGAAGAAATTACTCCGTCAGAGAAGTTCTTGGGTCCATCTCTGCCTTTAATCTTGAAATGTATGCAGGTGTGGTTCAGGTTTGAGAACTCCTTGGCATCCCTGGTGGGGGCGGGGTGGGGGAGGAAGGGGAGGAGAGATTTGCTGTGGGAGGCAGGGAATATCCTGAAGGACTAAATCCAGAAATACGGGGTGACACAAAGAGTCTGGTTTTGTGTTCAAAATGCTGTGTCCTCAGTGTTTATTATGTAATATATATAGACTTGGACATCTTTTGTTAAAGATAGCCTAGATTTGAGTTAAAGGCTGAGTTAGAAACAACTTGGTGATGAGTCATCCCTGAGAGTATTTTCAAACACATGAGATCAGCTTTTGTTGTCATTTGTACACACCGTGGCCCAGTACAGTATCCTACACATCTTACAGTCAGTCTGATATTTGCTGAATGAATAATGCGCAAGGTGGAGATCCTCCTTCCCTTTCTCCCTCAACAGGGCTTCAGACTCACTGTCATTTGAATTGAATTAAGCCCAATTTGATGCCATTTATTGAGATTAAATGGCATCCCCCCCACCCCCGAAGTGTGTGTCCTCCTAAACATTGTATTTAAAGCTTATGCAAAATGTGATTTTAAACCCCTTGCCACTGAATTTCTGCTAAGCCTCCTTTTCATAAAGAATACCTCTTTAATGTTGTACAACATAGTAATCATTTCCAGGTTTCCGAAATATTAACCAGACAATGCTGGGTTTTATTTTTAAATAGCATTTTCCTTGCATTCTGGTTTGCTATTTGAGACACTCATATGGTCTTCTATTCATTTTTGTGGAGGTAGCAATTCAACGTAGCAGACCTCTTTAGCTGCCAAAATGGGATCTTCAGCCCTGCGGATCCAAAGCCAAATGAGACCAGGCACCCGCCCCTGGGCAGGGAATTCTGCAGTGATGGCCTGGCCAGGGCTCTGCTAGCTGCCCTCGAGGTTCCCTGGGGGAGGTGAATCGGTAGACAGCGGTCTTAGGTCTCCTGCTTTTGCTTTTTGGAGCAGGGACGCCCGCCACAGTGTAGCTGGGAGGTGGCGGAGGCATGAAAATTGCAGAATGTGCTGCAGTCCTTAGCTGCCAGCGCTCGGGGCCACCTTCCGGTGGGTTTGATGGAAGAACCTGCCACTTCCACTGTCAGAGGCAGAATCAGACAGTGCCGAGGAATTGGTACTGAGACACAATTAAACCATGGATTCTTCTTCCAGGCGACATTGTAAATTATTCGGTTTTAGATGCTTTTCCCATCCCCCCTTCATCCTAGCAATTAGAATTTGTAAATCTGACTGTGAACACACAGATTTAAAATGACAGTGAAGGTTATAAAATGCGGATTTAAAAACAACAAAGGCCGTGTATTATTACTGAAGAGAGACTGAATGAAGCTTAAAACAGGTAATGGTGATTGCCATGTCTTTTTTTCCTTATGCTAGAAATCAGTGATTACTCCCTTTTCCGTCCAGCACTGTGTCAGGCTGTTGCCAAAGTCACACTGGGCTCGAGGGTACCTGGGTGGGTTGGTCAGTTAAGGCTCTGCTCTTGGCTCAGGTCATGATCTCAGGGTCCTAGGATCCAGCCCCGCAACGGGCTCCCTGCTTAGCAGGGAGTCTGCTTCTCTCTCTCCCTCTTCACCTCTCCCCTGCTCCTGCTGGCCCTCAAACAAATAAATAAAATCTTAGGGAAAAGAAAAAAAAAAGGCAGGTCGGTCTCTGCTTCTGGAGCACACCCACCAAAATTCTCTCATCTGAGGGCATTAGGCAGTTACTCATCAGGGCAGCTCCTCTGCTGGAGTCCTACCTTTAGACAGGTGTACCTGCTTCAGGCTTGTTTAGTATTGCTGGGCGCAGTTGCTATGAAACTTCCAGGGAGCTACCATTCCTCATTGCTTCCCGGGGGAGTAAGAGTGGGGAGAAGGATCTGGAGGTGGAAAGCTTAACCTAAAGTCCTGCACCTGCCTGCCGGCCTCCCCTCTGAGTCGACAGCACCTGCCAGGGTTACCTGGGGCAGGCAGGGCATTCCTATTCTGGCAGGTGCTTTTGCCCTGCCCCGCCCCACACTGTCCCTCCTCCCAGCTCCTGGGAGCCACCCCCTTCCGGGTCTGTCCTGAGTGACGCTGGGCTAATTCCCTGTGCACACCTTCCACTCCAGCTCAGCCAGGGAATGTCCTCTACCCCGTCCAGGGCCCAGCATGTGCCCCAGGGGTCCGGGCTCCAGTGGCTCCTCTGGGTAGACGGCTGGGTGCTACCCCAAGAACCACCTGTTAGGGCAATGTTTGGGCTTTGGGGTGACTTCAGCAATGTCCCTGAGAGATGTGGGAAGGGAAGAAGAGTACTTTGAGTATGACTACCAGGATGAAGAGAGGAAAACCTCCCGTGAACAGCATGAAAGCCTGGACCTCTTGGAAGAGGGTAAATTCTACACTTTGTTCCAATCTGATCCTTTCCCTGTTAGTGTCTCACTGGCTGTTTCACTCATCTCACAGCACTCTTCTGTTTTCCTATTGGCGTGTAACTTCCAGTATACAGATCTTACATGGTGAGTGGCTTGTAACGATCTCCGTGTAAAACCACACGCAGCACGTCCAGCACCTGAGGAGGCCCCTTGTACCCCAGGAGGGAGGCTGCTGTCCTGGCTTCTGTCATCTTTGATCTGTTTGCTCCTTTGTTCTTGATCTATGTAGATGGAATCAGTATTGGGCATTAGTTTGTCAGGCTTCTGTTGCTTAACCAATTCATACATGTTATTGCAAGTATCAGTAGTTGTCTGGTTGGTTGTTTTTCCCTTAGTGGCATCCCAGTACTCTTTTTTAAGAGGTTTAGTCGTTTTCTTGTAGCTGTTTGGGTTTTGGTAAATTAATGGGCAAGAGACCGAGTCATTATTAAATAAAGTATGTTTTTGTGCCGGCGTTATTTTTACTTATTACTTTTTACATTTAAATTCAGTTAATTAAGGTATAGGGTATTATTAGTTTCAGGGGTAGAATTCAGTGATTCATCAGTTACATACAGCACCCAGTGCTCCTTCCATCAAGTGCCCTCCTTAATGCCCGTCGCCCAGTTATCCCATCCCCCCGCCAATAGGGACTTAAAAAACCCCCCACAACTTAGGATTCCTTCTTTCTTTTTTTCTCTTTCTTTCTTTCAAAGAATTATTTATTTGAGAGAGAGTGTGAGTGGTGGGGGGGAGGAGCTGGGTAGTTAGGGGTGGAAAGACTCTCAAGTGGACTCCCTGCTGAGTGGGGGCCATTACCCTGAGACAATAACCTGAGCTGAAATCAAGAGTCTGTCCTTAACCAACTGAGCCACCTAGGTGCCCCAGAGTGGTTAAAGTCTCCATGCCCAGCGTGGAGCTCACCGTGGAGTCTGAACTTAACACCTGAGGTCAAGGCCTGAGCTGAGATCAAGAGTCGGATGCTTTAACTCGCTGAGCCACCCACGTGCCCCTAAGGATTATTCCAAATAGAAAAGTACAAGGGCTGATGTTGAAGTCGCCTTGGGAACCCACCTTTAGGCTTTATCAGAGGGATGCTGCTTTTGGACAAGCAGGAGAGTGTTAAATTAAGGATAGGCCCGAAGGCTTGGTGCGAGTTTCCTAGTTGGTCTTCTTTGACTTTCGCCTACAACCCAGAGAGATCCCAGAGAAAGGGATTTTTATGGTGCACCTGGATGTTTCAATGGTGACTGCATGTCTGTTCCTTAGGTCTTGAGTAAAATCAGTGTGAATACCTTTTCAAAATAATGCTCTGTGATGATCTCTTTTCATGTCTCAACAAAACCTTTCTTTAGAAATTATTTATAATCAGCCATATAGCAAAAGTTTCTCTTTTGAGGTTTCTGTCCTGAAGATACTAACATTTTTCCTGCTGGACAGTTAAAAGCATTACTTTGGAGAAAGCAGGGAAAGGGGACAGCCAGGAGAGAGCCAGGGGACTCTGTGCTAAGGCTAGGT
Source organism: Mustela nigripes (assembly GCF_022355385.1). NCBI lineage: Eukaryota > Metazoa > Chordata > Mammalia > Carnivora > Mustelidae > Mustela > Mustela nigripes. The sequence continues at coordinate 70,415,520 of NC_081558.1, forward strand.
GTCCTGCCTGGCCCTTTCACAGAGGAGATAGTGGAGGTGGATGGAGAAGTGTCTGGCCGATGGGGACTGCACATGAGTCAGGTTCCTGAAATACTCAGGAGAAAGACATCCGTGTGTTCTTGTAGGTTTACCTGGATCAGCTGCTGTCCCTTACAGCTGTGGGACTGTAGCCTGCAGTCCCTGTGCCCATATCACCTGGGACCTGGTTAGAAATGCACATTCTTGGGCCCCAGACCCACAGAATCACAACCCATTTTTTAACAAGATCTTCCAAGGTTTCCCATGTGGATTAAAGTGTGGGATGAGCGGTCGCTGTAAAGCAGAGCAGGATGATTTTAGAAACCACTCATTGAACCATACGATTCTAAATTAAAGACTATATCAGGTTCTGGAGCAAGAGAAGAAAAAATGTTGTATTGAAAATGTTTCCTATATCTGCATTTTTAACCTTAAGGCAAAAACTCTGAGCTGATGATGGTGATGAGACCCAGTGTTTGTCTTGTATTTACTGCTTGGGCCGGGCACCTTTCTAAGTACTTTCTATGGGTCTGTCCATTTCATCCTTAAAACAACCATATGTGGTGAAGCGCTGTTACCATTTCCATTTCACCAGTTTATAAGAGGAAACTTATTTGACCTTGTCCAGAGTCGTGGAGCTAGTAAGTGATTTCAACCTATGTAGAATGGCTCAGGGGCCCTCTAATCTTAAACCATTGTGCTAGCAGCTGTCAAAGTGGGTTCCTGCCCAGTAGCATCAGCATCACCCAGGATTGTGTTAGAAATGCACATTCTCGGGCCCTGTCCCCGAATGTGGGGACTTGCTGAGCCAGACACCCTGGGGTGGGGCCCGGCAGACTGGGTTTTAACATGCCCTCTGGCTGATTCCGAAGTACATTGCCCTGTGCTGGGCCATGTTTCATAGATAACCATGGGTGTTGGTTCGCAACCCTTTCCAGAGCTTCCTGGGTGTAATCTGAAACCCGCCCCCATTCCCCCGTGGGTAGCTAGAGATGAAGGAGGAGGCAGGCCACTCCAGATTGGTAGGTGGCAGGTTTTACAAGCAAAGAGAACTTCCGTAGGAGGCTTGCCTTGGGCAGCTGGAAGACAGTGGGTCCCCACACCTGCCTGCCAAACCTTAGTTTATAGAGAAGCTTTAACAGGGTTTAGTCACGTATACTGTGCAGGTGTTCTTAACACTACTTTACCATCTCAAGTCTTTAACCTTGAAATGGCCTCTGGGAGCAGGAAAGGCCAGCAGAACCCACATTCCAAGGATAGGGAGGGGACAGGGAGCCTCTGAGTGCCCAGGTCCGGCTCACAGATCACCTGAAGGTGGTCACATCTTTTTTTGGCATCCCCCAACACAGGTCCCCTACTTGAAGATCACATTCAAGGGGGGGGCACTGCTCTGTATTTGCCATCTCATAGACTTAATTTTCCTCTCATAGACTTAAATTCTCTTTTGTTCCTTCCCATTCCATTGCCTTCCTTTCTCCAATAAAATGCTCAAGAGTCCTGGAGGGGTGAAGTGTTCACAATAATTTCAAGACAGTGAGCTCCAAAGAAAGACAATTTATTGCCAGTGTGCTTCCTTTTCTTTGTAAAATGAAATTCATGAGACTGGCTCCCGGCTGCAGGAAGTCTGGGGCATGGATCAGAAGACGGCGGTTTGGTTTGACAGGTTTGGTTTCTGGAGCCAGTCCCGTGTCCTGGAGCAAGCCACTTGCTGGACAGGCTCTTGCTTTTCTCCAGCGCTGTCGTACTGCCTGTGTCTTGAAAGCAAAACAAGATGGAAAGCACATCCTGTATGTGGAAGAGAAGTGCTCTTGGGTAATGAAATTATGTGCAGGATGTGGACTGGACTGTTCCCTGGATTCTGAGCTGGTTTAGGTGGTTTTCTTCCCTGTAAACTGACCTAAAAGAAGTGCTGGATTGCTCTGATAGCTGTGGGTCTGGGACACATTTATTCTCTTCGGTCACCTCGCGGGGGTGATAGGCACCTTCCAATGTCCCCCTTTAACCTTCAAAACAGCCTTTGAAATAAATGCTCCTCCCATTTGCTGTCCGCACAACAGAGGCTGAGCTGGGTTGTCCCTGACCTGGGTTGTCCCGGACCTGGGTTTCCCCACCGTCATCCTGCCTGGGGTCTGCCTTCCACCACACCCAGGCGTAAAGCTAATGGAGTTGAAGGCCCTTCCTGGCCTCTCCTCATGTAATGGTTCTAACTCATGGGGAGGGTGCTCCCAAGAGAAGCAGCTTGTTCACACCAGACAGCTGTGAGGGGGGGCTTGGTGCTCGCCGTCCTCCTGGGAGATGTCTGGGTTCTGTGTCTTCCGGCCACTGAGGACTTGAACAGTGCAGAGACGGCATTGACCCGAAGCAGGTTTGGGCTTCGTGGCATTCTTGAAGGAGGCCTCTGCTTGTTTGCCGCAGTCTCCTCTGCTCGGGCTGAGAATGGGCAGGGATCAGGGTGGGGGCAGGCCTCAGTGCTGCTGGAGTGAAGTTCTAGGTTGTGCCCCGCTCTCCGCGCCGAGCGGGGTGCTGGCACTGGCACCAGGAAAACACTGGTGAAGAGTGAAATTTTGTGGTCATTTCCTTGTGGTTTGCTGTATGGCAGATTCCTACCACTTTCTCAAGGGAGTGCCTAAGGAATCCTGATTTCGTAACTTTTTTTCTCATCTGGACATTCCTTGGGGCTGTTACCCAACTGCAAAGTTTCTCACCCCGTCCCTGGCAGGTGGCAGGATCGGAAAAGAGCATATGGAATTCTCTGGGGTTTACCTGGTGCCCTCAGCAGGTTTTGGTTTTCTGAGCCCACGGGCTACAGAGGAGCCTTAGTCCTGGTGCCTGCTGGACCAGGGCTGGGTTCTGTGTCTCCCGGCCACTGAGGACTTGAAGAGCACAGAAACAGCATTGACCCAAAGCAGGTTTGGGCTGCGTGTCATTCTTGAAGGAGGCCTCTGCTTGTTTGCTGCAGTCCCCTCTGCTCGGGCTGAGAGTGGGCAGGGGTCAGGGGCAGGGCTCAGTGCTGCTGGAGTGATGTTCTAGGAGTGCTGGGCTTCTGGTGAAGTGCTGCTGGAGTGAAGTCCAGCAGGGCTGGACCCTGCTGATGGCCAGGACGGAAGTGGCCCCATCCGTGCTTTGCACAAATGGCAGTTTTCAGGTGACGAGCACTAACCAGATACGGTCATCTGGAAAAGCAGAGTTGGAGAAAACACCAGTTGACAGTAGGAACGTAGCAAGGGTTTGATGGAGAGCCTCCGGCCAGGGGACTCTGTGCATGGTGGCACCCTGCTGGGCTGTGCCAATTCTCCAGCTGGTTCAAAGGCGCAGGCTGAGAGGCAGCACCAACGGCACATTCCTCCAGTTTGAGAGGGAAATTGCCGGCTGCGTGGAGGGTGCTGGATGGGAGGTGTTTGTGACGTCTGCCCCAGAGCAGGCGCCATCAGGGTCCCGCCCTGGTGTCTGTGTTGACACAGGATGGCCGGCAGCATGTGAGCAAGCCGTGTAGGACTCTCTGCTGTAGGTCACACAGGAGGAAGGAGCTGACCCAGCTTATCAGTACTGGTTCAGCACTGTTTGCTCTTGGTGTTCATGACCTTGGCCTCCAGCCTAGGGTTTGGTTAGTGGTATCCATGGCCACCCATGCAGGCCTCCAGCGATGTCCTTTGCTTGGGGTGGTCCTCTGACTGGGGTCCAGGGACCAGCATTAATCCAGGGCAGGTCGAGGGCAAGGCTCGTCTAGGGCCTGTGTTCTTTTGGGGTCCCTTTGCTGCTCTGCCCACTTCTGGCCCCTGTCCCCAACCCCTTGTCACCCTCAGTCTTCTTGTATCTGAGCTTCCAGCAGCGCCTCTCCTGGCACTTCCTGCTGGGTCCTCTCTGTCATGCTCGTTTATGCAAGTTCCTTACCTGCTTGAGGTTCATGCATTTTCTCAGCAGATCGTGGTTAAACTCTCCATTGTGTCGCTGCAATCAGGCCCTCCCATGATAGCTCTGTGAGGGGGGGGGGCGTTTCTCCATCTCTAAAGGGTGGACAGCAGTAATACTTCTGTCCTGGGATGAATGTAAACACTGAAGGAAGAAATAGCTGTCCAGCACTTGGCAGAGTGCCAGGACGTGGTGAGCCGTCGTGGAAGGACACCAGAGACCAACTGAGTGTTCCAGCCTAGGGTCGGGTGGATGTTTATGGCATCCAGAAGTTCGTGCTTATGTCAGTGGACAAACCACTTGGCTTCCCTCCCTGCCTGGTGTGTTAAATAGGGATCATTTGTACGTTGTGGAGCTGTGCTGGGTTTTAAGTGAAATAGTCCAGTCTGTTGTGAGATGCCCAGGGTAGCAGGGGACATGTTGTAGATACTCAGTAGGTGTTTTATTTCTCCTTCCCCGCATCTTCGGGAGTTTGCCGCCATGCTCTGCTCTCAGCCCACCTTGGAAGGGAAAGTGACTCGGTAAAACAGTCACACTGGCATTGTAGTGAGTGGTGGTGATGAGCAGTGAAATGTAACCAGACTGTATTGTCTGGTTTGAGCTCTTGGCAGTGCTGCCCCTGCCCCATCCACAGTGCACACGCAGTCACTGGGGGTGACTGGACAGACTGCTGTTGTAGCAGGCCAGCCTCTGCCACCACACCGTCCCGGAGCCCAGCTCCTGGGGCTGTGGTGACAAACCAGCACTTTACACCGAGAGGAGCGGTGGCCTTGGTCAACCCATTTGCTTCTGGCCTGAAACCACGGCTTCTTATTAGTTGATGCCTTTCCTTTGAATGCTGCTTCTTTCTTAGCAGCTTCCTTCCTCATCCCTTTGTGTCCCATTGGACTTGAGACTGCCATTTTCCAAGTGGCTTCTTTCCCCCACCCCCAGCCCCAGGGACGTGGGAGAGAAGGGGAGGTGATACTCTGGGACCTTTGCTTATCTTGGGGTGACCAGATATACCCTGAGGCTTTAATGTTTTCATCCCTCCCTGTCGTACTGGTTAGACATGAGCCAAAAATCTTCCTTTTTTTGAGTATCAGTTATGTGTTGGTCCCCAAAGAAGGCTCCACTGCCTTCCTATGATGTTTATAGCCCAGGTGGGAGGGGACGTGGGCCATTTGTAAGAATTACATTCATTGGGGCACTGGGTGGCTGAGTCATTAAGTGTGTGCCTTTGGCTCGGGTCAGGATCCCAGGGTCCTGGAATGGAGCCCTTCCCCTATTTTGGAGCCCCAAGTCAGGATTCCTGCTTAGCGGGAGCCTGCTTCTCCCTTTCTCTCTGCCTGCTACTCCCCCTGTTGTGCTCTCTCTATGAAATAAATAAATAAAATATATATATATACATATATATATATATATATATATATATTTTTTAAAGAATTGCATTCTTGGGGCGCCTGGGTGGCTCAGTGGGTTACAGCCTCTGCCTTTGGCTCAGGTCATGATCCCAGGGTCTTGGGATCGAGCCCCGCATCCAGGCTCTCTGCTCAGCAGGGAGCCTGCTTCCTCCTTTCTCTCTCTCTGTCTGCCTCTCTGCCTACTCTCTCTCTGTATCAAATAAATAAAATCTTAAAAAAAAAAAAAAAGAATTATGTTCTTTATGGCCTAGGCTGTGGCTGTTTTTGGTGGGTCATCACCCTATTCCTATACCCACTTCAAGGGCTACATCAAAATACTTATTTTGTGTGTTTGTTTAAGCCAAATAATGTGTGTCTTATGGGTCTGTAGTTAATCCACTTGGGCTGTTGGGCCAAGTCTGAATGAATTTGAAGATAGGGGAAGGACAACAGCTGTGCCAGGGACAAGGCTGTAACTTGGGAGGAGAGTGGACGCCGGGAAAGGGCGTCCAGAGTCCCTCTTTTCCATAACTGGACCGAGGTGGCACTTGGTTTCCTTACAGATCTACCACCTGAGTACATTTTCATGACAAGTATCCAAGTGAAAGTCATAGATCGTCTCTGTGGGGGTGGATGAGTACATTTGTGTGCTTTTGATCATGGCGGGTTTGGACTGGGGGACTACTGCTGTGTGGTCTGGGGAAGGCTAGGTCAGGGTTCGAGGCTGTGAAAGAAGGCTTTTACACTACCACGTAACGAGGCAGTGGTTGGAGCAGAGTCTTCCTATTTCCTGTATATGTGGTTGCCTATTTGGTAACTTAAAATATTGAGGTATAGCTTACATACCATAAAACTCAGCTACTTTAAATGGACAGTAATGCTTTTGAGGAAATTCTCAGAGGGATACAGCCATCACCCTAGTCCAGCTGTAGAACATGTGTATGCCCTCCCCGTGTGAGCTCCCTCATGCCCTTTCCTGGCTAGTCCCATTCCCACTCCCAGCCGCAGCCCCCACTAAGCTGCTTTCTGTCCCATTTGCCTGTACTGGATACCTCATAGGAAGGCATCCTAAAGGTATGGTCTTTTGTGTCGGGCTGCTTCTGAGCGCAGGCTGTCGAGGTCCCTCCACTTGCTGTGTATACCAAGCCTCCATTCCTTTTTACAGCTGTGTAACTTGCCAGGGGGCAGATGTACCACTTTCTGTTTATATGTTCACGGGGAGAGTGTCATTTGGGCTGTTTCCACTCTCTGGCTCTCATGAGTAATGCTGCTGTAAACATTTGTGTGCAAGTTTTGTGTAGACATAGGTTTTTCTTTCTCTTGTGCAGAGGCCTGAGGGACTTGTCAAGTCTGTGACCTTAGGCCATTCATCTGACTTCTCAGAGCCCGAGTTTCTCTGCCATAAAGTATGGGAACACAGGTGTCTAACCCACCAGCACCGTGTGTGGCCAAGGCACACAGGGGCTGCTGCCATTTAAAGATGTCCTCCTGCCTTTGGGGCACTTGACTGGCTCTGGAGATTAAGCCTCTGCCTTCGGCTCAGGTCATGATCCCAGGGTCCCTGCATCGAGCCCCACATCAGGCTCCCTGCTCAGCAGGGACCCTGCTCCCCCCCTCCATTCATGTTCTTTCTCGCTTGCTCTGCTTGCTCTCTCCCAAATAAACTAAATAAAAAAAGAAAAAAAAAAAGATGTCCCCCTCATCAAGGTGCTTTGCCAGATTGGCCTAGTCTGGGAGTCTGCTTGCTGTCTTCCAAGGGAAGGCTGACTGGGAAAGCCGCAGTCTTTACACGGGCGGACTGTTGTCCTGCTGGGCCTCGGGGAGGAGCAGGAAGGCCCCAGCTGGAGAAGCGGCAAGAGACAGTCCCTGCAGAAGGAAAGAGGCACATGTAGCACCAAGCCAATCCAAATTCAAAAGCATCTAGACAAAGCTCTAAATAAAGGACATTTGTTTTGTAATGCCTGGAAACTTAGCCCCAGTGCTGACTCACAGAATTTCACAGGGGTGAGGGGCAATTTTTTAGCCTGTGGCTTTCAGGTTCTGAACCTTCCACTCCTTGCCTTGCCTGGGGGCAGGACAGACAGTAAGTACTTACTAGATTTACTTCCTGGAGGATGGGGGCCAACTGTAGGGATGCTATTTCAACTGGCACCTGCTGTTACTGGTCAGAGTGAGAGAAGGATAATCCACTGATTTGTGGACTCTTCCCTGATACCTAACTGCCGGCTTCCATCTCAACTGGGCATATTGAAAGCTTTATTCAATATGTTTAGGGTTTTTATAAATATTACAGAAAATAAAATTCACTTTTTAAAAGATTTTAAGGTAAGAGGAGAATTTATCAGGGAGGAGACTTGGAAGCAGTTTCTAAGGTTGAAAAGCAATGTTCTAATTAATTAAAGGATCTGTGAATAAGCTAGAACACGTAGCCAAACAACCCCAAATGCAAATATTATGGGCAGTCATGAATATCTTTTCTCCATTCATGGATATTGGTGACTTGGTCTTTGTGTTATAAGGGAGCGACGTCTCCTGAGGTCTTGGTGCTTGCGCACACACACACATGCTCTCTCTCTCTCTCTCTCTCTCACACACACACACACACACACACACTTATAATTTAATCATATATATGTGCACTTTTGTCTGTATACACATATATATTTGTACATGTGCAAAACATTCATTTATTTGCTTCAAATATGTGTAAAACTGACAGGAGAAATGTTACCAAAATTCGGTTAAGAAGTGATGAGAGCTACTCTTTTCACACAACTTGAGGAAACTCTTTCCACCACGATGCAGTACCTAAGTGAGCAGTGAGGACTGCCAACCAGAGTTTCTTGGAGAAACCTGATAAGGCCAAATCTGTCAAGGGGGCCTTGTTGAGTCCGTTAATGTGATGAGAAGGCATGGGTTCATCGGGAGAGAGGGTCGTATGCTGGAACCTTCTTGCCCTCCACTCCATTGGTCAGGCTTGCAATTCTGTGTCTGACCTCCTGCTCTGGCCACTTCATGGCCTGCCCCACCCCTGCCCACTTCTCCCACTGCTACCTGTCTCATTTGACCCTGAAGTCCCACCCTATCCCCCACCCCTGCTGATCCTGGCCCCTTGTTTTCTTCCCTGCGGGGGTTTCTCTTGGGCCTCAGGTGGTCACCCTGAGCTTCCCACTGACAGCATCTCCTCATTAGACAGGCACTCGTCTCTCTTCAGGGCCTACTCTCTGTAGATATTGGAAATTTCTTGGCTGGCATCTCAGGTCTATGAACGGGAACTGTAAACCGGCTGCCAGCATTTATTCTCAAAAATGTCTGGGGCATGGCTTAATTTGCATAAAGTTTGCATTGCTGATTTTCAGCCAGAACTGCCCGCCCCACCTCCCTAGGAGCTGCACCCTCCTCCCTCCCCCAGTTAGCTGACAGCCTAGTACAGGCCTTGCTGTCTCCGCTTGGCCTGCCGAGGGCCACTCATTCCAGTCTGGCTTACTGATTTCACCTGCCCACCCAAGGATAGGCACTGGGTTCTTCTCTCATTGCAGACCATGATTTAGCTCTTGGGAAGGCATTCCTTGCTGCTGTGGGCCTCCTGCTACAGGCGGTTGCGTGGCTCTCTGCCTGGCACGTTATTCCCGTAGTGACTTCAGCCGCTGCCCCCCTTGCCAGTGACTGCATTAGGGCTGCCCCATCGTGCTTCTGACCTTCTGTCACATGCACCTGTCTTTGTGGGGGACAGTATGCCTAAGAAGTGGAGTGCCCGTGTCCCCTCTATTCCAGTGAGAAGCCCAAATCCTGTCTTTCTGATTTACCTCCCATCCCATCCTGTCTCTTAACTCTCTGAGCAAGAGAGACCACTTCTCTCCATTTAACAGCCATTTAAGATTGCCTTGGATTAATCAACAGCCTTGACTACCCCCGCCCCCCCACATCTCTGTACTGTAGCCAGAATTTTTTCTGAAATACAGCTCTTAGGTGGACACTTTTTCTTTGAGAACGGCTTCTGCTGTCCCATCATGGAAGCCCAGGCTCCTTAAACGGACTTGCTGGACCTCACACACCCTGGGCCCCAGCCCAGCGTTAATGTGGGCGGCCCGTTTTCTCTGTGCCTCAGAAGGGGCAGGTCTCCCATCCTGGTGAACACAGAGTCTGCTGCCTGTTTGAGACATGTTAGTTTGATACTGCAGGAGGGGTGCTGTGTGTGTGGTGTATCAGCTTTGCTACTGTGGGCATGTTAAACTTCTCTTCCTAGGACTTAGACCCTAGTTTGTTCATGTTACTATGGAGGTTTATGGCTGTGCTTTTACTTTAGTGTTTGTTTGTTTTTTCAACATTCTTTGAGTGGAAGTGGATTGATGTGCTCTCTCTCCTTTGGTCAGAATTGGAGCCTCTCTTTGGAATGTCGTTCCCATGGAGAGAGAAACAGGACCATGGTCTCTTGTAGATTGAATATCTAGAAAGTCTGTGCTTGGAAGGTGCAGCCTATACTTGTCTTACTGTTTAAAGGCATTGTTGGTTCTTTGCCCACTTCAGTGTTCTCACCCCAGCCCCCTCATTTCTTGGAAGAGGAACGCAAGAAATTACAGGGCTTTGTCCAGGGCCTCATGACCTTGGTAGAGTCTCCTGTGGAAACCTAAGCATCAGAGCCCTGGCGCCGGGGATCTCTGCCCTACACCAGAGATGCTTCTTGCTCTGTTTCTGGGTCCTGAATATTGTTGATGTGTGCTGGCCTCAGCCTCGCCCTTGTGTCCTCTATGGCTCCAGCTCAGGACGCAAGCCAGACTGGCCGACGTGCAGTCCTGCTGTGCAGCCATGACCTTGGTCGGGTCCTTCACATCTCAGTTTTCTCATCTGTGGAACGGTCACCGTGACAGCACCCACCCTGCAGGCTTCGGTGAGGATTAAGGAAAAAGCACATTAAATACCCCGGACTTAGCAGAAACTGCGTGAATGTTAACTGCTGCCCCTGCTGGGCATCTCTTCTAAGATTGACATCACCATTTGGTAGCTTTATGACATCAGAGGATTGACTTAACCTCTCTGGGCCTCAGTTTCCTATTTTATTTTTTATTTTTTAAAATATTTTATTTATTTATTTGACAGACAGAGATCACAAGCAGGCAGAAAGGCAGGCAGAGAGTGAGGAGGAAGCAGGCTCCCCGCTGAGCAGAGAGCCCGATGGGGGCCTTGATCCCAGGACCCTGAGTTCATGACCTGAGCTGAAGGCAGAGGCTTAACCCACTGAGCTACCCAGGCGCCCCTAAATGTCAATATTTTTATGACTCTTCTAATTTTTTCCTGTGTTTTTATTATAAATCAGTACATCTTCTCTTCATTAGGATTATATATATAATATTATATATATAATATATATGTATATATTTATTTATTTAACAGGGAGAGACACAGCAAGAGAGGGAACACAAGCAGGGGCACTGGGAGAGGGAGAAGCAGGCTTCCCGCTGAGCAAGGAGCCTGATGCGAGGCTCCATCCCAGGACCCTGGGATCATGACCTGAATGAAGGCAGAGGCTTAACCCACTGAACCCCTCAGGCACCCCAGATTACATGTATTTTTCAAAGCATTACTGGAATAACAATACACATCCTTTAATAGCTCAGAGTCCGTAGTGGTTTTTCATTTATGCCTCTGACTTCCGAAGCTGGGCTCTCTCAAAGGCCTGGGGACTTTTGGAAGGTCTCTCCCTCACTCTGTAGCCCTAACTGAAAGTGAAAGTTCACACCTGCCCTCCTGTCCCTGGTGCGTGGCAACAATATGTATGGTTCATGCTAGGAAAAAACCCACTGGTCCAAGTGTATACATACTATTAGGTCAATGGTTAAAGCACATTAAAGCTTTTTGAAAATTAGCTTTAGAAAAGGAAACACGAGGGATCTTTGTGGTGGTGGATACACAACCAACAGGGTAATAGGATTGTTGAGAGTTTACGAGTCCCATGTGGGGGCATGCTTGCACACTCAGACAAGTAAGAATTAAGCTGGGGAAATCCGAGTGAGCTTCGTGGATTGTATCAGTGTCAGTGCCCTGATTGTGATATTTCACAGAACGTTACCATCTGCGAGAAACTGGGTAAAGGGTGTTAGGGACCTCTCTATTATTTCATACATCTATCTGCATGTGATTATCTACACATGATTAACTCAAAAAATTTGCCTAAAAATAGAAGTGTAATTTCTGATTAATACAATCCCAGAGGGAAAAAGCAGCTTGGAATCCTGCTGTCTCCTGTTTGGGTTGACATGGAGACCAATTCAAGTCTAGCCTGGTTTTCTTTTTCTCCACATTAGCAGAGTACTTTGTCCTCTAAGTTAAGGGCTGGGGTAGGCAGTAAGCAGGGCCCCCTGGTCAGGCCCCCTGGTCACAACACCCGGTTCTCACAGAGGCGTTTTGTTACTGCTGGGGTCTGTTTCTTGTTAATGAGCTGGGTGTGCCCATGCTTGTCCGTGGGGCCAACAGGTTTGGGGGGCCTCCTGCGTCTTTTCCTGCAATGCTGCCACAGAGCACAGTTGTAACCCCCACCCCGCTTCGGTGAAAACAAACTCCTGTGGGGGCACAGGAATCTTCTCTTAAGGATTTCTCCTGCCCTGAGCTGATGAACAATTTAGAGCAGTTTGAGCTGTCCTCCACCTCCATCAAGTTAAATTCTGGTTTAAACCAACCCTTACATGAAGCTCTCTGGTTTTTGCTAGCAGGGCAGCCCCCACTGGAGGCCAGGGAAGGAAAGCGCCCGAGGCAGCGTACTTCCTTCCAGTCCCACAGAAGTGTCTGGTGGAGGAGAGAGCTGGAAGGGGGTTTCAGATTTGGAACCAGATTTCAGATCTCCTTAAGCTAGAAAATCATTCCAACGGATCTGCTTTCTCTGAGCTCATTCACTAGGGTGATCTTTACTTGCATTTAATAAAATATTTAGAGACCTATCGCATTCCTCTTGCAGCTTGCCATTAGCAATGCTACGGAGGTTGGCTTAGTAACCCACTTGATTCCCACCTGCCTTGCCTGGGCCGTTACTGGACGTGGGTCATTGTGAAAGCTGAACCAAGTCTTTGGCTCTGAAGGAATTATTTTGTAGAGTCTTAGTTATAAGGAGTTACCGGGACTCTATTAATGGCAGAAGTGGCAAGTTTCAAATAATTTTTCACTTGGGTCATACAAGGACTTACGTTCATTCCTTCCTCCACAGAATAAAACCTGTGACACCCTTCTTGGTATTTGCGGAATTGCAAATCGATTCCTTGCAATGGATTTAAAATAAAACCGCCCTGCGATTTTTCCGCAGACTGAAGTATTCTTTTGTGGCACGACCTTTTACTCCAACAGAAGGAGAACAAAGACCCACGCGCTCTCAGGTGGCCTGCGTAGCCTCTCATGACCACAGCCAATTAGATACGTGGTGAAATACCAGTCTGCGAGCTGTGTATTGGTCCGTGGTGGGAATGGTATTAGCCTTTTTGGTGTGGATTAAAAAGAATCGGTGACCCTAGTTTTCATGGTAGGGAAACTGGTTGCCTTGCCTTAGAATTTAGGCTATTTGGAGAGGGGAGGGGAGGGACTGCACCATTATGAAATGATCAGGCAAGATGGCTATTTATTTATTTATTTATTCCCCAAGATTTTATTATTTATTTATTTATTTATTTATTTATTTATTTATTCGGCAGGCAGAGATCACAAGTAGGCAGAGAGGCAGGCAGGGGGAGGGGGAAGCAGGCTTCCCGCTGAGCAGAGAGACCCATGCGGGGCTTGATCCCAGGACCCTGGGATCCTGACCTGAACTGAAGGCAGAGGCTTAACCCACTGAGCCACCCAGGCGCGCCCTAAGATTGTTATTTAATAATTATACCAATAGCCCATTTCTGAAGGATCCTACTCCGTCCATGCGGTTGGGTACTCTGTGGTTGGTGAACTCTAGACCCTCGGTATGCTTTCTGATCCCTCACACACTGGTGGCTGTGCTGCTGACCCGTTTCAGTTTGCTGCGTTTACATGAAGCCAGACCCCTTTCTAATCCAACGTCTTGTCCCCTGTGCCACCCCTATATGTGTGCACGAGCGTGGCACACACAGACACATATGCACAGTCAGAACCTTGCAGGATTGGAAGTTACCCCATCCTCTGAGCGCCCCCCCCCCCCCCCCCCGAGGCTCTTCTCTGGAACTGGGAAATAAAATCTGATGGTGCCAAGTGCAGCGTGGGTCGAACCTGGCCAAACCAGCGACCCTTTGTGCCCGACTTAAAGGTCGCTTTATTAGATGGGTTATTTGTTTGGCTGGCTTGTGACATCGTAACTCATTGCCACTTTTATTTCTTGCAGTTTTATGTGCTGAAAGAGTTGGCCAGATGACTAAGACATATAATGACATAGATGCTGTCACTCGGCTTCTTGAGGAGGTAAGTGCTTCTGGCGATGCCAAGGGCTGCGTATGATTGACTGATTATAACTTACATTGATTAAAGCATACATGGTTGTTGGTCTCAGTGAAGAGTCCTCTTGGGGCCCTCTTGGGGTACAAAGCAGTGCCTTTGCTTTTTGAACTGATAGCTCCGCAGATCTTTATAGCTGTAACTTTGTACAAGATATGTTAGGTTTTTAAAAGGAATGTATAAATGACACAAAATAGGAATGTTTGCTAGAAGACCCAATTTAAGACTCTTAAAACCCCTGAAAGTATTTTGTAATGCTATACTTTAAGGGTATCCAAAAGCATCCAAAGAAGACATCATCATGATATCTTTGTAGTTTTTTGGAACTTACCTCAGGTTAAAGGGATATTACACAGCATAGAAATAACCAAAAATCATTGTGGGAAAGAAAAATTATGAAACTTGCCTAGAGGTGGATGAGCTGTCGGTATTTTAGGGACTGTTTTTCTCGGTTTCTTCTTAGCATTCTGTTGGCAGTTGAGAATACCAGGGCTGTGCATACCTCTACAAACGATGAGCACCATATGTATACCCCCATGCCTAGAACCAGCCAGAACACAGCAGGTTCTTATAGGTATATGTTGAATAAGTGCCTGTCTTTAAACGTTATCTGTCCTTAATGGCACCAGTGCTAACTTAGACCCTTGTTTCTGCTCTGGAACCAAGGTTGACTTGGGGTCATGTTATTATTTATCAGCTCTTTCAGGAAAAGGGTAGCATGATGTGGGAGACACAGAAATCATTGTTGTCCTTTTCAGCCACTGGTGGAACAAGGTTGAAACATAGGACCGAGCAGGAGTGGTGGAACCCAGAGTTTTGGGAGGCATCTTTGTATCCCACTTCTGTGTATCTTCTCTCCTATATTTTTCCCATCTGAACATCCAGTATTCTCACGACTGCTCTGAGGGGTGGACTCTTTGGATTCCCCTCTGAGTCCCTCAAGGCTCACCTGCCTAGCCATCCGCTCCCCTCCCTTCTCCTGCAGCCGGTCTTCTCTCCGCTCATAGACCCGGTTGGGTGCGTGTAGGCAGAAGCTGAGACTTCTCGGTCACCTGCATGTCACAGCAGTTACCAACAGGTCGGCCCCAAATAAGTGATGTTACGTTTTTGGCCATGAGACTGGGCCATTGAGAGGCATTTTGGGGCACGGGCCATTGAGAGGCATTTTGGGGCACAGGCCTTCTGGTGGTACTCCAGTTGCTGCCATTATGGTGGCTGGCGTTAGGCACTTGGGAGGGTAGCTTGATTGGCACCAAGCTTCTTCTTCTTCTTTTTTTTTTTTTTTTTTTTAAGATTTTATTTGTTTATTTGACAGAGAAAGATCACAAGTAGGCAGAGAGGCCAAGAAAGAGAGAGAGAGAGAGAGAGAGAGAGAGAGAGAAGCAGGCTCCCTGCTGAGCAGAGAGCCCAATACAGGGCTCGATCCCAGGACCCTGAAATCATGATCTGAGCCAAAGGCAGACGCTTAACCCACTGAGCCACCCAGGCACCCAGCACCAATGACTTCTGAAAATGGTTCATCACAGACTCCTTTCCATTGGCCCTTTCCCCCAGCAGTGCCATGCTGTTTGGGTACCCTGGTATTTCCAACATCTACTCCTCAGTCCACACTGTTAGCTGTCAGTTCTTCTGAGGAGGCTCTGTCTGGACCGTTCTTTTTATTCCAAGCCCACTCTACTCCTCCAGGCCACAGAGCCTCAGGAGGGAGGTTTCTGTTTCTCTCTGTAGCTACCTGTATCCCAAGCCCGCTGTGACCTCTTTGCCCCACCCCCCATACTTACAGACACTTAGAAGTCCTCACTGTGGCAACCAAAGCTACACACAGATCCCGTTGTGAAACCCCCTCCAGCTTGTCACCAGGGACCTCCCCCATCCTTCCCTGGCCTTGAGTGTTGTGCGGCAGGGCTCATGGGGACCTTCAGAGCTGTTTGTTACCACGGCTTCAGGGGGTCTGTACCCCTGTGAGCCCTGAGCATGGCAGTCATCCTGTAATTCCCTTTGTCCTGTTCTCCTAATCAGATTAGCTGGAAGCTTTTCCAAGGTGGGGACCATCCAGGACAGGGGCACTGGGTGGGTTGGGAGGTCTCATCCCTTACAACCTTGGAAATGATAGGCCCCTTGCAAGTGTCTGCTGCTGTTGTCATGCTTGTTATCAAGGGTGAATTGTTTCTGAGAACTGCGTCTTGTCAGTTCTGTGGTAGCTCTCCGCCACGGGTGCCCCTGGTTTGGGTAAAGGGACCTGAATCAGAGGACAGAAGCAGCCCAGGGCCACACAGCTGCTGTGCACCCCAGGCTGGTAACTGTAGCACCTGGGACTCATGCTTTTGGCTTGAGTGTTGACTGCCCTATTCATTTTGTGGGGAGTATAGTCCATTGGCCATCAGTGGGACTTTTTATAAAAACACAAACAGGGTCGTATTTTTAATGGGATGCTTACTCTGTGAGTGTCCGCCCCCTACCGTGCTTGGTCCCTGCTGAGCTGGCACTAGCGATGCTGAACCCCGTCTCTGCTTGGATGTCTGAGGATTGCTCCCAAAGGAGCCGGGCCTGCCCCCCTTCATGCAGAGCCTGGGTGACTAGTTCCCCCTCCCCCCAGCTCATCTGCTTAGCCAGGGTCACTCCCCAGATGTCATGCTGTCCTTTTTAAAAAAACAAACAAACAAAAAACAAAACAAAAAAACCCCAAAAACCTGAGCTGTCAAGAATATTTGTGGGGGGCTTTCTTTGGGTGGCTTTGTGCCCTCTGGTTTCTGTTTTTAGCAGCTCATTCTGGCATGGTCTGTGTGTATGTGTGTCTCATTTATAATGCCATTCTTCTCCTTGTCCTGATAAGAACCACCTCTGAGTCACTGCCTTTCTTCGGAACTAGGCAGTTCCCCGGTGAAAGGTGAACTGCGTTGGTCATTGGACCGTGGTATTGGGCTGTGTTCT
This sequence comes from Mustela nigripes, assembly GCF_022355385.1. NCBI lineage: Eukaryota > Metazoa > Chordata > Mammalia > Carnivora > Mustelidae > Mustela > Mustela nigripes. Next base: position 70,432,196 of record NC_081558.1, read on the forward strand.
GCTTGGCTTGGCTTTGGTTCCGCTTCCTCTGATCATTTGCTTTGGTTCGCAGGCTGGCCACAGGAAGGCAGGGTCGGGGGGTGGGGAGAGGGAAAGAGAGAGAGAGAGTGTGTGTGTGTGTGTCTGTGTGTGTGTACACGTACTACACACAGGATGCCAAAGCGCAGCCCGTGGCGAGTGGGGAGCTTTTGTTTCTGCCTCTAAGGGGAAGAGGATTCCGCAGCAGCTTGCCTTGGCTTCCTGCCTTTGGATTTACCTTTGGGCAGAGCTTGCCTCCTGCTACTCTCTCCCCCTCCTTTGGAGAGGGTTGTGCAGAGGGCCCCTTAGTCATGCTTTTGATGCTGAGATTGGTGAATGAGATGAGTCAGCCGCCAGGAGTGGGAGGCTTGCTGCTCTCTGTCTCTGAGGGCTGTTGCAGAAGGGGCTGAGCCAGGTCACTGTCTCTTTAAGCAAAGCAGGGGCAGGCAAGAGGGAGCGAGCCCTAGGAATGAGCTCCTCCACCTGGCTGCATTTCCCAGCTGAACCCGGCTCTTAATAGTTAATTTCCAAGGGCCTAAATTCTTTATTTGTAATCTCTCATGCTCACTGTAGTTTAACCCAGTGGTCACTTCCTAGCCACTTTCCTGTTTTTAGCTGTAAACGTTTACCATATTTTGGCTGGTTGTGTAATAAATGCGAATGTTTCATTTCTGGAATCGTTCAGGAGAAACCAGCCAGTCTGTCCTCTTAGTAAAGAAAAACCCCAGAGCTACTTCACTAAGTTTTTAGTTACTGTAACTTTTAAATGAACTATTTTTAGGTAACTTTTAAGTCATCTCCACACCCAGCGTGGGGCCGGAACCCACAGGCCTGAGAGCAGGAGTCTTATGTTCTACCACCTGAGCCAGCTAGGTTCTCCCCTTAGATAACTTTTAGACACCACAGAATCTGTTCAGTTTTTTCATTTCATCCATAAATAGTTTTACTATAACTTTTGTCTTTTTCTTACCCCCTGCAGAGAGTTTTTGTTTCTGTTACTATAAAGATTCAATTTTTGGTGTAGATGGGGTGAAAGCTGCCCCACTGTGCGGCAGGGACGATGAGGGAGAGCCCCAGGTCTGAGGTTTGGGGTGTCATGGGGAGGGCGAGGGGCTTCACTGAGTGCACAGCCCATCCCTGCCCGTTGCTCTTGGGCTCTGGCCTTTGTGTGCCATGGGAAGCCCTCACCATCCTTCGGGTGCTCCAGCCAGCCTTACCCAGCGGGCTTTTGTAACTGTAATTTTTGCTTGATTTGTTTGCCATGGGGTTTGCATGCAGACTGTGGCCAAGACATGCGGAATGTCTGCGCTTGTTGAAACTTCCCACGACACATACATGATGGCAGCGTAGACCAGGGAGGCAGTGAAGCCTCTGGCCTTAAGTGCTTACTAGGTATTCAGTCTGAGAATTTGTTCTGTTAGATTCAGTGGGCTTGAGTTAGATGCGTGGAGACCACACTTCCAAAGAGAAATTGACAGATACTGCTTTTTTTTTTTTTTTTTTTTTTTTTTAAAGATTTTATTTATTTATTTGACAGAGAGAGATCACAAGTAGGCAGAGAGGCAGGCAGAGAGAAGTAGGAAGCAGGCTCCCTGCTGAGAGCCCAATGCGGGACTCCATCCCAGGACCCTGAGATCATGACCTGAGCCGAAGGCAGCGGCTTAACCCACTGAGCCACCCAGGCGCCCCAGATACTGCTTTTTGAAGTGAGTGTTAGCCAGGTGAAACCATTTGCACAAGATGCTGGTTTTGAGTTGGCCTGGAGAGGTAGGTTCCCTCCCACCATTCCTTTGGGTCCTTTCCTCCACGTACCCAGTAAACACATAGGTTGAGTCTCCGAAGTGATGAAGGGCCACCGAATGGAGGACCTTCCTGGGAAGACTCTGTGGCAAGCATGGATGAGTTCACAGAAAGGAAAATCTTGGTTCATTGGCTAGAGTCACTGGTCCCCCTTGTGCCTTGGTAGGTTCAGATTGCGGGAATAAGGTGGAGGTATTTGTGGGCCCTGTGATGTGGCACCCGGCTGGCTTCTGGGGCAACGGTGACAGCAGTGACAGATTTCCAGACTGTGGGAAATGGAGGTGGGAGTGGCCACCATCTGTGTGAGAGAGTGCCAAATCACATCTAGAGTCTTCCCAAACGGTACTTCAACCTCCATTGCTTGGCTCCTATGTCAGTGAAATTCCTGTGATAAGCAAGGGGGAAAGTATGCTTCTCATGCACAGAATTATTCAGTGGGCATATAAAAGTTAGAAATACAAAGTGCCTTTGTTCTCTTCATATCGTACAAGTCTGAATCATAATGCTAGGAGATTTTTTCAAGGGTAGCTAACAGTCAGTCTGCCCCATTCCTCCTCCCCACCTAACAAGAGAGGGAACTGGGTTCCAGGGATGTTCAACCAGAGCCCAATCTCACCACTGTGGAAGAGAAGGGTTCACCCAGAGCAGGTAAACTTTTGACCAATACCCCCTGTAAGAAACACATCTCAGGTTGCAACTCAGTACTCCCATAAATGAGTATATGACAAGTGAAAGCATAAACATAAAATAATACCCTCGTAATGTGGAATGCACTTTGGTATTTCGATCTTGTGCTGTTGAATTTCATTTAAAACAAATTAACAGTTGCCATTACAAAAATGATTCTCAACCTACTGATGGTTTATAAGGTATGTTTGGAAAAAGCTGACCTAGAGTGTACCTGATCCTTATTAAATGGAAGCCATTGGCCCAAGGTCAGATGGTTAGTTAGTAGCCGATTAGAAGCTAAGGCTCCTCCCTAGCTTTTTTTTTTTTTTTTTTAAGTTCTGTTTATTTGTCAGAGAGAGAATTCATTTGTCAGAGAGAGAGTGTGCGCGCATGTGTGCGCGCACACACACACACACGTGCAGAGGGAGAGGGAGAAGCAGTTTCCCTGCTGAGCAAGGAGTCTGTTGGAGGATTTGATCCCAGAACTGTGGGATTATGACCTGAACTGAAGGCAGATGCTTAAATGATTGAGCCACGCAGGCATCTGCTTCCCCCCCAGCTTTTCCCCTTCTCTCAGCTCCACATTCCCATTCCTCTTCCTCCACAAGGGAGCAAGTCGAACCTAACCATAGTGGCAAACAGTGTCTCAGCACGAAGGAGTCATCCGTTGGTGATGGCGTCTGTCCTGCTGTCTGCACTGTCAGGAAACATCTTTCTTCATCTATCTATCTATCTATCTATCTGTCTATTTATTTATCTATCTATCTATTTATTTATTTATAGATTTATTTATTTACTTATAGATTTATAGATTTATCTATTTTAGAGAGAGCACAGAAGCAGGGGTAAGGGCAAAGGGAGAGGGAGAGAATCTCAAGCAGACTCCTGGCTTAGTCCGGACCCTAACATGGGGGCTCGATCTCACAGCCCTGAGATCATGACCTTACCCGAAGTCAAGATTCGGCTGCCCCACTGACTGAGCCATTCAGGCGCCCCACAGCAGTACCTTTATATGCCACTAAAGGTCTTCCTTGGTATACTGTTCTGCAGCATATAAGTGGTATCATCAACAGAAATTAAAAAAACTTCTGTGTCCTTAACACAGCCTTTGTCCCTGAGGTAAGGCGATTTTATGCATTATCTCCATTTTGAAAGTATTTTTTTTTAAGATTTTATTTATTTATTTGATAGAGAGAGATAGCGAGAGAGGGAACACAAGCAGGGGGAGTAGGAGAGGGAGAAGCAGGCCTCCCAGCAGAGCAGGGAGCCCGATGTGGGGCTCAGTCCCAGGACCCTAGAATCATGACTTGAGCTGAAGGCAGATGCTTAATGACTGAGCCACCCAGGCGTCCCTTTTTTTTTTTAATAATCTCTACACACAATGTGGGGCTCAAATCCCCAACCCTGAGATCAGAAGTTGCAGACTCCTCCCACGTATCAGGTCCTGATCTCAGGGTCCCTAAATCCAGCCCTGCGTTGGGCTCTACACTCAGGGGAGAGTCTGCTTCAGATTCTCTCTCCCTCCCTCCCTTGGATCCTCCCTCTCGTGCAGGCACACTCGCTCTCTCTCAAATAAATACATAAATAATAAAAAATCAACCTAAGTACCCTCCATTAAGTAAAAGAAACATGCTGTTGGATTTCAGGGTAACTTTGGCCATTTCTGTTTCGTATGAAGTAAATACAAATAGCTCTGTAAATTCCACTTTCATATGTTCTAAGGAGCCTGCCCCCCTGCATCAGCTCTCTTTGCTTTATTGCAAGAGCACCGTGGGATTTCTGTGCTCATTCATTCATCCAGCAGGCAGCTACAGAGTATTTCCATGTGCTGGGCCCTGCGGGTACAGTAGCCCAGCCCTCAGGTGGACAGATTGTCACGTGATTTCACAGACACCCAAAGCAGCTGTGGAGGAATCTTTTTGGAAGCGCGTTTCTCTTATAGGAACAGAGACTTGTAGTCCATGGGTTGTCTCCCATTGCCCGAGGTCTGCTCTGACACCTTCTGTAGGCAGAGCGTCCCCTTCTTTGAACAGGTATCAAGTGCAGGTACGTGGACGGTGAGTTATTAATACCTTTGTTAGTTTGAAATGTCCTGTTTTCCTCAGTTGACGCTGAGCGCCCTGGGCTCCTTTGGGAAGCACAGGTGTTCTGAACGTCCGTTCTCACCTTTGCCTTTTGTAGAAAGAGCGGGATTTAGAACTGGCTGCTCGGATCGGCCAGTCGTTGTTGAAGAAGAACAAGACACTAACGGAGAGGAACGAGCTGTTGGAGGAGCAGGTGGAACACATCAGGGAGGAGGTGAGCTGGTGGCAAGGGCCAGGGGCCAGCGGGCTTGGGCTCAGGCTGCAGAGCTGTCTATTCCGGGGTGGCCTCCTGCAGGCAGAAGGATGCCTTCCTGCTGCTGCTTCTGTTAATGACCCTGCTTCAGACAGTGTGGTCAGTGTGGACAGCGCCAGCCTGGAGTAGGAACAACCTTCACCTGCTCACTAGGGCCAGAGTAGCCAGTGCCACCAGGCCTGGCTATGCGGGGGAAGCACCTGTCCCTGTGCCCTGTGAATCCAGGTCCTCACGCAGGCTGGGAAGTACACAGCCTATGAGGAGTGCACGCAGGCTAAGACGGCGATGAGTGGCGGTTCCTGGGGCAGGTGGGCACAGGCAGGCCGTAGGGCAGCCCTGTTGGGAAGAGGCTAGCCTGTGCTGCAGAGTAGGGCAGTGACGGCACATTCTTCATTCCAGTACAATTTTGTGTTTGTAAAACAAAATGAAAAAATAGGCTATTGTAGTCACGGTAGGAACCCTAGCATTTTCATGATCCAAACCTTGCCTGAAGGGCGTCAGTAGTCAGGGCTGGGGTGCTGAATGCTTTAGGCTTATCTTACAGGTCTGGGGTTTCGGAGGAGCAGCACTAGTTTTCTGGAAGGTTGTGGGGTGGGTAGGAAAAGGGAGGCTCTGCTGAGTTGGGCGCGGTGGCTGGAACAGGCTTAGGAATTAGAGCTGGGCCCTACTTGGTTGCTTCTTCCCCATCATCCTGTTCTTTTAACTGCAGATTTTAGCTGTGAGGACTTTCACTTGACCTTCTTCTTCTGGTTTCTCTTATTTTCTGTCAGAAACCTTCTAAGTGGGAGGGGATGCCCAGACTCAAGTCTTTTAGATTTATTTAGACCTGTCCTCATTGAAGCTGTTCCCACCTGTTGTTGTCTAGGTTTGGTAATGGTTTTCATATTGATAAAACAGACTTGCCAATATCTGAGGAAAGTTTTCACCCTGGGTGGCTTCCTCTGAAAGATGTTAGGGTAGGATATGGTCATGTTTGGAGAAGTCAAGTCGCCCCTGCTTTCCCGGCACCCAGCATCATGGCCTGACCTCCCCTTCTCACAGGCCTTAGGGAGCAGAGGACCATGCCACCCAGGGGACCAATACGTGGTCGTCCACTGTCCCTTGTGTGCTGTTCCTCCACATGACTGCCCTTGCTGGGGGTTCCCTCACATCACACAGATAGTACCCACCTCTTTGGAAGTGGAAAAGTGTCTTTTTCCTTGGAAAAGCTTTGAATTTGGAAGCTGTAATATGTTCCCCTTTGGCACATCATTAAATTGTCAATGTAGATATTAGAACTAAAGCTTTTGTGCACATAGAATTTGCTTCTCCGTGGAAGTAATAAATACCCACTGTGTTGGGTAGGAAAGCTGGGAACAACCGTAGACCCCAAATCAAATTAGAAACGAGAAAGAATGACAACCAGATTGTAATTCTCGCTTACAGCTCCGGTTCCCTGCTAATCAGAAGTGAAAACTTTTATGGCACAGGTTTGTTTGCTTAAGATGTTAAGTATAAATTAGGCGACTTGCAAAAACTGTCCTAGTTATCAGTATGGCCACTTCCTGATGGCTGCCTCCTTTCTCCCTGTGTCTGAAATTGCTATCTTGTGGTCACTGAGTACAGAGCAAGGTCTGGCCAGGCTTGGCCGCGAGCCCTGTGAGAGTGCAGCAGTCACAGGGTGGAGCTGTGAGTGTCCCAAGTATGACAGCAAGGGTGGGCAAGCTGCTCTTAGCTGCCCACCCAGAGCTGGCATCGCCAGGGGCCCAGTCCAGGGCGGCGTTGTGTTTCAGCAGAAGTGAATGGCCTCTTCTTTCGCTTGGTAACACGATCTCTTTCTCTGGCCATTTGCGCAGCTGGTCATTGGCTACTTGCAAAACCCATATGCTGTCTTGTCCCCCACCCTCCTACACCTCATTCCAGAGCCTTCTAGTCTCTCACCTCCTCTTTGAACCAAAGTAAAAACCATAGACTTAGGCTGAGGGTTTTCTGTCAAAACACGGCGACTGTATTCTTCTTCAGTGGGATCAAGTGCAACCTCTTTTCCTTGAAAAGCCCACAATCGATGACCCGCCTTCACTTTGGGTGAGGAATTAAACAGACATTGTCACCCAGCAGCAAGTGTCTGCACATGGCGGGGGTTCTGTGGTGCTCAGGGCTGAATGCCCACCACCCCCCGCCCCGGCCCTGCTGTGTCTGTGCAGGTGTCTCAGCTCCGGCATGAGCTGTCCATGAAGGATGAGCTGCTTCAGTTCTACACCAGCGCCGCGGAGGAGAGCGAGCCCGAGTCCGTGTGCTCCACCCCGTAAGTCGGAGAGGGCCGCGTCTCTGGGACTGGGGTGCAGGCAGCTGGCTGTCTATGTCCTTGGCAGTGCCTTGGCAGGGTCACTTCCCCAGTGGCTCAGGTCCACTGCTCCCGGCCTTCCCCAGACCAAGCATCTCCAGGTACCTCTGACAGATTGGATAATTTCTGCAGGATGTGGAAGGAGACAGGGTTATTTGTTAATTTAGGTTGATCCGGCATGGTCACAGGTAACACGTGGGCCCTGCAGTTAGGTAGACGATAGGATGTGTTCTGGAGCCAGAGATGCCACAGCGAGCCCCTGGGACAGAAGGTGTGGGGACTTCTCAGAGAGTCCACAGAACCTTACATCAGAAGCATGAACTGTAGAGCCCAGTGGTCTCAATTCAGACCTTGGCTCTGTGGTTTCCTAGCTGTGTGCTCTTGGCTAAGTTACTTAACCGCTTTGTGCCTGTTTCCTCTTTGTTAAGTGGGAATACTGATAGTACTTGGTTCAGAGGGTTATGAGCATTAATTGGCTTCATACCTGTAGAGTACTTAGGACTAGGCACACAGAATTGCAATGTAAATATGAAATAGACTTCTAGGCATCCGGAATTGTGCGTTAGCTTCAAAGAGTCGGCTCTGCTGAGTTGTGAGGCCGTGTGGCAGCTGCACACGGTGGCCAGAGGGTGGGGATGGGGGTCCTGAGTGCTGGTGAACCTAGGTGGCAGCAGGTGGCTACCATCACCCCTGCATGGTTCATGGTCACCCCTCCCCCCACCGGAAACGGTACTTTGCCAGGTGCAGGGAGCCAGTCTCTCTCTCTGGAGCGAAGTTGCACTTTCTCCCCCAGGTTGAAGAGGAATGAGTCATCCTCCTCCGTCCAGAATTACTTCCATCTAGATTCTCTTCAGAAGAAGCTGAAGGACCTCGAAGAGGAGAACGTCGTACTTCGATCGGAGGTCAGGTGCACTCCCTGCCCTTGTTGCCTCTGGAGGGTGGTGGCCCCCTTTGCCTTATCTGGCAGGAGGAGCTGTGCTTATAGCGCCGTTCTCAAGGGTGACCATCTGTGAGAGAGCCACCTGAGCTCCACTCACAGCAGCACCCAGAGTCTGGCTGGCATGCCTCCTCTGAGCTGGGCATTGGCTTCTGGGGAGCACGTACCTGTCTGGGGGACCGAGGACTTGGGGATTCTGTGTGGGTGGGCAAGAGTGGCAAGCCCCTCCTCCTCCAGTTAGGGCAGGCTCCATTGGTGGTTTCTCTTCGTGGCATCCTCTAGCTCTGCCATGGAGATGACACTGAGGCTTGTTGCCGCAGGTCACATATGCTCTAAGGGAATATAGTACGTGAGAACTTGGAGACAGATTTCTTAGACAATTAACATAAGAAGGTAGAGCTGGGACCACATGGGGACTCATGCTTTTGGGTGTTTCTAACTAGCTGGTCGCTGTGCACTTTGCTTGTATTGTGTTTTTTGTTTTTCAGGTTTTATTTTATTTTTTTCTCAGGTTTCACAGCAGTTGTGTTTTGTTTTTGTTTTTGTTTTTTCCAAGTTTCACAGCAGGGCTAGAAGCTGGTTATTTTGCCTCTCATTTACAGTAAGAAAGAAAGGAACCCAGGCTCCTAGGTGTTTGATTTGCCAACGTGGTGCAAGTTAGGGAATGACAAGGGCTGGATTTGTAAGACTCTGTGACTCTGAACCTGCCACTTCCCTTTACCCATGGCCCCTACCTAAAAACACCGATGTGTGCAAGTTTAATACTTTTTGTCTTAATTATCAGTGAGTTTATGTTCTCCAGCCAGAGGTATGCTTTGTCACGTTTGGGTTGTATGCCCACCTCAGCTGGCCCAGGGTTCCCTGAAACCCCTGCAGTAGGGCAGACCACCTTGAACTTGTCCACCTGTTGAAAAGAACCTCATGTCTGAACTTACGAGGGCTATGCACGAGGAAGGGGTCCTGTTTCCTTACACCATAGATCTTCTAGTCCTTATTTTCTAGTGGGAGACACAAACCCAGAGTGACCAAGAGGGTTGTCCAAGCTTTCTCTGATGGCCAGGGGTGAAGCTAGGGCTATTGCCCAGCATAATAGCCAGTGCCTGTCCCATGTGAACACCCCAGGCCTTGGTGCATGGTAGTCTGTCCCTCTATCAGTGTTCCCCTAAAGCAGGTGGAGGGAATCTGATCCCAGCTGGCTACCCCTTCTACCTCGGTTTCCAGGAGTGTAGTGTCTCTTTGGGGCCCGGTCCAGAGGGCTCAGAGATAGCTCCTTTCCACCTGGGATATTTTCTTCAGACCTTTGGATCTCTACTTTCTCACATTGTCAGCTGGGAGCAGGCTATCCAGAGTCCCGGGGTAGTTCCTGGGTCTCTGAATTTTAATGCTTTCGTACATATCGTGTTTTAACTTAGCTAAATACAGTAGATTTAACTCCAACTCAGGCCTCATAGGACAGTGCCTTGCATAAAGCAGGTACATGATAAGAGTTAGCCATTCTTGTGGTCATCTATAAACGGTAGGCAGAGCTGAGTCCTAGACACTTTTGGGGTCACAAAAGGGTCTGTGTCTGTGAGCCGGGACTGATGCAAATGAACAGACACAAGGGAGCTGCTTGCAGACTGCACATCGCTTTGTGTGGCGCCCTCTGGTGGTACACCGTTTTCAGCTCTTCAGCTTGAGGGTCTGAGATTCCTTAACTGAGCCGGGCATTCTGATGGACTGTCCGTATTTGAGGATGTCACGGATGGCAGGTGGGGAGAGGGTGAAGGGAAGCCTTCCAGACCCAGGTTAGTCCTTGCTCCTTCCCCTAGCCTTGCCTGCCCCACCGGTCCAGGTGTAACTGTGGGGCTCTGACCTGAGCCTTATCCATAGGCCTGCCAGCTGAAGACAGAGACCATCACCTACGAAGAGAAGGAACAGCAGCTGGTCAACGACTGCGTGAAGGAACTGAGTATGGCCTGGTCCCCTTGCTCCATCCCCACCCCCTCTTTTTACTTTCTATAACTGCCATCATTGGGATGAGACACTCTCCCTGCCCCCCTGTCTTGCATGGCACCCCTCACTCTGATTCATAAGAAATTGGGTGCTGGGTTGTCAGTCTTACACTGTCCTAATTTCTCCCTGAGATGGATGTTTGATTCCAGCTTTCTACTGGAACACTGGAGTTATGTGAAGTCTAAGTTAAGCCCAGTTACAGAGTTCTCCTGCCAATATGCAAACACTAACCAGTTACGGTTTCTCATAACTGATGGGTGAAAAGTGAGACCAGAGTTCTCCATTTTGCAAATAAGTACTTCCCCCCCGCCCTCTCCATCGTAAGTTTACAAGTTAAGACACAAGGGCAAACGGTATTTTGAGTTTCAGCAAAACATTCAGTAAATGAAACACACCCCGTGTTCTAATCTAGTAAAATGAGTTATGACTCTGAATAGGGGTTGAAAACACTCCTGGGTATTACACTGTGCCAGTAGCAGTTCCTTCTAGGACAGGGTGCAGCAGGGAGCTCCTGTTAATGATGTGGACCCGTTCATGCACAAACGTGGGGATTCGGGCAGATGCACCGGGTGGTGGGGCAGTCATCTCCTGGCTGACTCCCCAAGCCTGTCTGACTTTCTCTGGGAAGGGAGGTGGCTTTGGTCATCAGGGCTGGGTCCCCACACCTCTTTCTCATGATAGACTGAGCCTGTACAGGAAAACGGGCACTGTTCCTTCTTCACTGTCCTCTTCACTCCTCCCCCGTCTGGTAACAAAGATGCCTTTTCTTGAGCACACCACAAAGAAACCATTCTCTCTGGGTCTGACTTTCTCTTGTTGTCATTTCTTGGTAAAAGGGGACGCCAACGTGCAGATCGCCAGTATCTCAGAGGAGCTGGCCAAGAAGACTGAGGATGCTGCCCGCCAGCAGGAGGAGATCACACACCTGCTGTCGCAGATAGTCGACTTGCAGAAGAAGGCAAAATCTGTAAGGCTTCTGTTTCTCTGGCTGCCGCAGATGGCATTGGCCCCTGAAGACCAGGTCCTTTGGTCTCGTAGTTCAGGTGTCTGTGCTGCCCCTTTGGAGAAAAGGCTTATTAGCAAGTTCAGCAGAGTGAACGAGTCACCCTGAACTGGGGAGGGCATCCTATAACCACCTCTCTCTTAAAAATAATCTGTGCATCAATAGAATTCATTAAGAAAAGTACTGTAGATCCAGAGTTCTAGAATTTAACTCATGAATTTTTTAGTCTAGGGTTTGTTTTTACACACTCTGGTGTGTCCCGCAGCAGAGTCCTGTCCCCTGTAGATTTAAGCTGGAGCAGCAGCAAGACAGCAAGAACAGAACAAATATAGTTTCATTTCCCACTTCAGGCCTTTGCCAGAAGCTCGAGGTGGAGCCCATCTGGGGAGGGGTTGTGCCTATAGTGGCGGGGAAATGGGGGGCCATTCAGCATGAACACGGATGTAGGAAAGGCTGCCTTCAGAATTACAGAAAAGACAAAATGGGACTCTGGCATAAAAGAATCACTGTAGAAATGTGATAGGATCGGAACAGACCAGGTAATAAGAGGCAGTCAGACGTTTCTAGGTATCTTAGAGGAGAAGTTGATGGGCCTTTGCCCTCTTGCAGTGCGCGGTGGAAAATGAAGAGCTGGTCCAGCACCTGGGGGCCGCTAAGGATGCCCAGCGGCAGCTCACGGCCGAGGTGAGCGGCTCCCCCCGCCCCGCCCCCCTGCTTTTCCCCAGGCCCGTCGTAGTTAAGGTGCTCAGCCTCTGCCTGACGGGCCGTGGGTCATGTCTGCCTTGCTAGCTGTCCTTACTCTGAATTGAAAGCCATTCTTATTGGTAAATTCCTGCTGATACCCATCACCTCTGGCGAGCACCCAGGAGGCCAGGCCCTGCACAGCCCGCTCCTGTTCAATGTCCGGTGAGAGAAATGGCCCGGAGCTCACCATGGAAAGGAGCCCACTCACAGATGTGGCTGGAAATGAGGGTGTTGGCTTTGAAAGAAATAACCATTTTTTATTGGGTCTCATTGGCACAAGGTTCCAAGAGTTTTAGGGGTACAACGTAGTGGTGAGACACCTCTGTACATTACGCTGTGGTCACCACACTGTTGCCCCATCTGTCACCACATGACAGCCCTACCGTCCCACTGACGCGATTCCTATACCGTGCCTTTCACCCCCGTGACTTACACACCCTGTCACTGGAAGCCTGTGATCTCGGTCATGCATTAGGACTTGGGAGGCTAGAAGCATGCCCCAAGTGGGAGCCGGACTGAGCCTCTAGGGCCCTTTGGGGTTGGGCCCAGAGGCCCTGGACAGCCCCGCGCTGACCCTGCATGCCTTTCCGGTGCCCGCAGCTGCGCGAGCTGGAGGACAAGTACGCCGAGTGCATGGAGATGCTTCACGAGGCACAGGAGGAGCTCAAGAACCTCCGCAACAAGACCGTGCCCAACACCACATCCCGGCGCTACCACTCGCTTGGGCTGTTCCCCATGGTGAGCGCTTGCTCTGGGTCCCTGTTCCCCACCTGCTGGGCGCCGGGTGCCCCAGCAGAGAGGCGGGTCTGGAGGGGAGGTGCCGTGGGTGGGCTTCTCTTTCCACTGCTTAGATCAGATCAGCAGCTGGGGCTCGCGAGCCCGCTCCCGGCAGACTCACTCCTCCTTTGCCGTCTGACTCGGTCCTTTTTTTTTTCTCCTGTCCGTAATGGTTATATTTCATGGGAACCTCAGCTGTCTGGAAGATTTTATTCATACCTTGTTATTTTTCTAACCGTACTAGAATATGAGCTGTTTTGGGCTCACAGTGCATTCCAGATTTCTTAAGTTGCCCATGCAGTTCTGCTGGTTCTTTCTAGGCTTCCTGGTCATCCTCTTGGGGGCTTTCAGTGTCTGTGACCTGACAAAGTGTCTGTCTCTCCACCCGGAGGGGCGTTTCCATTGCTACAAAATGATTTCCCCCACAATCTGATTTTGTAGCTCTGGCCTGATCTGTTTCATGCTTGGGGTTTAGGGAGACACGGTTGAGAAGGGGATTTTCCAGGTCAGCCCCTCCCTGCTGGGGTTCAGCAGCACTGTGCATGCCTCCTCTGCTGGCCTTTTCCCTGTGATGCTTGTTGATCTTCCTCGTTGCACCTTCTTCTGTCAGACTAAGGCCTCTCGAAGGCGGGGGCCATGTCTTCTTTGCTCCTTTCCTCCGTCCCTCTCTGGGACACTCTGCTATCTACTCGGAGCTTGTGTTACAGAATTGTACGTGCTTAGTAGCTACTAGATTTGGATGGGTGGACAAACAGACCAAAGAACAAATGACCAAGACCTTTTATATTTAGATCCTGTTTCATGGTTTGAGGAAATACCACAGTCTTTTTGAGGAGACGAGAACTTTTGAGAGAAACACTCCCAAATGAATACGAGTGGATGGCAGTGTCAATGTTTGTGACGCTCTGTCCCCTTGGAATTTGGCCTTTCCTTAGGGCTCTTTCCCTGTACACCCTCCACCCCCGTTACTGACACTGCTCGCTCCCCGCCTTGTTGTCTGGCCTACTTTTCCTAAATCATGAGCTTCTTTCCTTTTATATATCAAAATCAGACTAGAACACACACACTCTTTCTCTCTCAGCTTGACTACATCTAATGAAACCAAAATGAAAGATACATGACATAGCTTTCCAAGGGGCAGACTGGTGGTCCAGGAATCCCAGGAAAGGCAGCAAAGAACATTCGGTGCCCCCCGATTCCTCCGCCTGGAGCCGATGACAGCTCAGACTGGCCTACGACGTAGCAGTGTGTGCTCCCTGCCTCAGTTTCCCTTCTTCTTGGCTTCCCACCTTGGCGCGGTGGCCTCCTGGGGGGGCATCTTGTTTCCATGCACTTAGGAGGCCCTCCACTGCATTCACTCTCAGGGACACACTTGTTTTCAAACGAAGCCGTGACATAGTGAAGTCAAACTGAAAATCTGCGTTTGGGGCTTTTCTGCAGAGATTCTCAGCTTTCATATTTGCTGAGGTGGAGCTTTCGCTTGTCTTTCCCTGGAGCCGTTGGCACAGCTGGCCTCAGTTTTTGAGGATGGCTATTTTAAAAAAAATTTTATTTATTTATTTTACAGAGAGAGATCACAAATAGAGATGCAGGCAGAGAGAGAGAGGGAAGCAGGCTCCCCGCTGAGCAGAGAGCCTGATGTGGGACTTGATCCCAGGACCCTGAGATCACGACCCGAGCCGAAGGCAGCGGCTTAACCCACTGAGCCACCCAGGTACCCGAGGATGGCTATTTTTAAAGTGCACCATGTATTAAAGATATTTGTGGCGCTGAGTGGTGTTGTACCCGTGTTTCTGGAGCAGAATGGCCAAATCTGCCAGTCTTGCTCCCAGCCTCTCTAGTAGCTCAATCAGACCGTGAGCAGCAGTTTCTGCCTGAGGAGTACATTGCCAGCTCTTGCGTTTGGCAGGAGCTTCCAATCGGGAATCCCCAGACAGGACTCAGGAGGCCTATGAACCTGAGGAAGGGGCACATCTTTTCTCTTAATCCCTAATTGCATACAGTGCTTCCTTCTCATATGAAGGTGGGCACCAAGGCACAGCGTTAAGAGCACCCATGACTTTGTCACTGGTGGAGATCACAGCTGCTGTCTGTTGTAAGATGTCTCCAAGTCCTATTCGTGCTAAGCTCCACTTCAAGGTGGCAGTAATTACCAGGCCTGAAGCCAGGTCCTGTGTGTTACCGTATCACGATTGTTGTTATTAATAGTCTAGTGACTAGTTCAATATATCTGGCTTCCTTTTTGTCTTAATTACTTTATTCACTTAAAGATATTGATGTGAGAAGGGGTCCATGGCTTCCCCCAGACTGCTAGGGGGCTCAGGGCCAAAGAGGGCACAGAACCAGCTTGCAATTTCCTACAGGCATGGCCTTGAAATTAGTCGTTTGGTATGTCATCTCTCCTAAGTTGTATGAAGGTCCTTTCCTCGTGCAGAGGAAATGCACTCTGAATGCAAACTATATGGTGAATTACAGTAGTAAAAAAAGGAAACTTGCAGGGTGCCTGGCTGGCTCAGTCAGTTAAGCTTCTGCCTTCGGCTCAGGTCAGGATCCCAGGGTCTTGGGATCGAGTCCCGCATCGGGCTCCTCCCTCTCCTCCCTGCTTGTGCTCTCACTATCTCAGTTTCTTCTCTCTCTCTCAAATAAATAAATAAAATCTTAAAGAGAGAAAGAAAAGTAAACTGGCTTTAAAAAAGCTCACCCAGAGGCACCTGGGTGGCTCAGTGGGTTAAAGCCTCTGTCTTCGGCTCGGGTCATGATCTCAGAGTCCTGGGATCGAGCCCCCCATCGGGCTCTCTGCTCAGCAGGGAGCCTGCTTCCCCCGCCCACCTCTGCCTGCCTCTCTGTCTACTTGTGATCTCTATCAAATAAGTAAATAAAATCTTTTTAAAAAAGCTCACCCAGGGAAGCCTTTTACAACTTGGGTTATGTTGAATGGCAACCTGTACATAATAATTACTAAATAAAATCAGGTATGTATAAATAGGTTCCAGCTTCCAGCCTGGAGCATCACTCCTTGACTTTGGGGCTGTGGAGGTGGGTGCTCTGGAGTCCCCATGCTCTGTCTCCTGGGAAGGCATTGGCCACAAGTGGCTGTGTAAAGTTAAATCCATTAGAATTAGCACAGGGAATTTGGGTTCCCAGTGATACTGGTCATGTTTTAAGCACCTGATGGCCACCTGTGGCCTGTGGCTCTCACAGTGCACGGTGTAGAAAGAACATTCCTCTCATCTTGGGAGGTCTTCGGTTAACAAAGAGTTAGCCCTTCCCTTCAAGCTGTCCTAGGTGGTCTCCTTGTCTGAGATCCCAGCGGGTGCTTTTCTGCACACACTTGGTCCTCCTGTTGGCACCAACCTGTGCCGGTGTGTGGGGTTGCCTGTGAGTCTCTGCCTCGGGTGGTAAGGAGTGGTGGGGCGTTCAGGAAGGGGGCCGCTTATCAGGGAGTCTTTATCAGTGAGCCTCAGCTCGGGGCCTGGCCCATCTGAGAAGGGAGAAGCCATCTGTGACTGGCCCTCCCCTGACCCACAGAATCCACAACCTAGCTAGAGGAAGATGCAAGTGAACTCACTGTTCAGGGAACTCGTCGGGACTTCGTGTGTTTGGTGTCTTTCTTGGGGGAGGAGTGAAGGATTGGTAGTGGAAACGAGGTAGGAGCGGGTCATTAAAGGAGGGTGGGCATTGGGTCGTTGGTGGGGAGAGGAGCCTTCCTTGTATGGGAAGCGGGGGGCACAAGAGCAGAGGCTCACATGACCGTGCTCACAACTCAGGGCCCTTCCTCCACAAATTCCCCTGCCTCTCCTTGTAGGCAGAGCCACAGCTCCATGGTGTGGCCAAGGGAACATGGGGTTTGCTCTCAGATCCTTAGCCGCAGGGGAGCATAGGGGCTGTCCACTCAGTGCCCACTGGGGACTGCTCCATTCGGAACCCGCCATGGGGCTTGCTCACTCAGGGATCCCCCCAGTGATGAGTGGTGACAGCCTCACGGAAGGGCAGTTTGCAGGCTCTGAGACCTCACCGGAGACTCCTCTGGCCAGCCAGCCGGGAGCCTCTTTCAGAGACTTGAATTGCTGCTCACTCCGTGTGTCTCTGGCTTTTCTCAGGACTCCTTGGCAGCGGAGATCGAGGGGACGATGCGGAAGGAGCTGCAGCTGGAAGAGCCCGAGTCTCCGGACATCGCGTACGGCCTGCTTCTAAGTTTTCCAGAGACTGCCTCACACCCTGTGCTCATCAAAACCAGCAGCATTTGGGCTTCAGACACCAGCTCTGTGGTCCTTGCACAGATTTGGGTCTGGGTTGAGGGAGATAAGAGCACACAGACAGTGATATATATCCCCCAGCTCCTCTTCCTAGGTTTTAAAGCTCTTCTACTAACTTCTAGAAAGTTGAGTAAGGAGAGCTGTGTTTCCCATCTCTGTTAATGCAGGCCTGTCTTGATACCACCCCTTGGTTTTATCTTTCCGTTCAGTGAAAAACAATACTTGGAAATGTTTAATGCCTGTTAGAGAAAGAGAGATCGCATGCTATAGGAGATACAGAGGGCTCTTTGAGGGGTGCATGCAAGGCTTCTGCCCTTTCTGGCCCCTACGGGCTCTCTCCCTGACACGAGACCTTGTGCTAGGCCAGCCCTGAGGTGTTTCCTCAGATGTGTGTGGATCTGATTTCAGAGTGTATTTTCTGAACTCAAAGCCCACAGCCAGAACTGAAATGGGATCCTGGGAGTGACCAGAGTCCCCGAGCCTCTGTGCGTGTGTGAAGCCTTAGGCGTCCCAGAAAGATGTGGCCTTTATGGCAATGTGCCCTACCTTTGTCTCCTGTAAAAGGAACACATAAGGGGATGCCTGGGAGGCTCGGTTAAGCATTCCACTCTTGATGTAGCTCAGGTCATGATCTCAGGGTCATGAGATGGAGCCCCGTGTTGGGCTCTGCACTGGGCGTGGGGCTCTGCACTGGGCGTGGAGCATGCTTGGGATTCTCTTACTCGGTCTCTCTCCCCTTCTTAAAAAAAAGGCGGGGGGGGGGGGGGCGCGTGGAAACAAATGAACATCAAGGAGGTTCCACTCTTAGAAACAGCAGTTTCTAAATAAGATTCCTGTGGTGTTTATCATCTCATTGTAGAAGTTTAAGATTTTGTCTGGCTTTCATATATATATATATACACACACACATGCACACACACACACACACACACACACACACATATATATATACACATACACACATAAACAGTCAACAAATACTCATTCTACAGATACTTATGGAGCCCTGTTATGTGCTGAGCAGTGAACTCTGCTCTCCTGGACCTTGCATTCTAGGCACCATCATGACGGAGGAAAAGTAGCCAGGAGACTAAAGTCCTACTTAAGTACTTGTACTTGTGGGTCAAGCCTAAGGGAGAGAAAAGCAATATCCCTTTGCTTGCATCACCTCTGGGACATAGCCACAAAGTAGAGCCCCGAATTCAGTGGGTACTGAGTCTCTTGCTTTCCAGCCAACAGGCTTAAGAAACACATGGAAGGCAAGGGATGGTAGGTTGCTTGGGGGGCTCACATGGGCCAGCTGCCTTTCTCGCCTCTCAGATGGTAGTTTCTAGAGGTTGAACTCTGCAATCATTCCTGCATTTGTTTATTCATGGATGTTGTGCATCTTCTCCACACTTCTCCAGGCACCAGAAGCGAGTCTTTGAGACGGTGAGAAACATCAACCAGGTCGTCAAGCAGAGGTCTCTGACCCCATCCCCCATGAACATCCCAGGCTCCAACCAGTCCTCAGCCGTGAACTCCCTCCTCTCCAGCTGCGTCAGCACCCCCCGGTCCAGCTTCTACGGTAGTGATGTTGGCAACGTTGTCCTGGACAACAAGACCAACAGCATCATCCTGGAAGCAGAGTCCGAGGACCTGGGGTGAGCCGGCAGGGAGTTTGTAATCTTTGGGTCTGGGAGACAGGTGGTGTGGACGGAGGATAGGTTTGGCTCACAGAAGAGGGAGGCGGGTAAAGAATTGCCTGACAAGTACAGACCTTTTGTTCTGTAATCTGTTTTGCCAGGACCTCTGAGTGTGTGCTCATTCTTGATTCTGGTACTTTCACCAGTAGCAGGAGGCACAACAGGAAGTCTGCCTTTATGTCAAATGCTGAAGGGGGGATAAATGATTATTTTCTGTTACTTCCCTTTCGGGATCCAGAATAGACCTTTGTTTCAGGGACCTCTCTGTAGCTTGGATGTTTGGAAGGCTGAGGAGGACTCAGGCTCTGACTTGTGATCAGAATCCAGTTTGCTGCAAAGGGTGCACATCACAGCCCTGTCGCTAGGGTGGGGCCTCCTCAGTGGTGGGCAGCCCCTCTGTGTCCCCAAGCCCTGTAGACCCACAGCTGCGCGTGCGCGCATGCGCACACACACACACACACACACACACACACAGAGGCACGTCAGCTGTGTTGTACACCCTTTTTCTGTGACAGAGAGATTGGTTCTTCTGACCTCTTGGCTCCGAGGGGAACTGCTTGATAGAACAGCTCTTTAAGTTCAAGAACAAAGAGAAATACCCCTAGAACCTGTGACTCTTCTGGTAACTAGGACTTCGGTCTGAAGAAGTCGTCTTTCTGAGGGTTCACGAGGGAGATGTAGCTAGGGACGGAATTTTTTACATAGTCTGTGCGAATTTTCATTACACCTTAGTGCTCTCCCCCCACCGGGCAGAACACCCAACAGAGGGAACTAGGTTCCCCCCCGGCAGGCATTTCCGTCCCCAGCTTTGCCTAAATTTTTGCTCCTTGCCTTGTTGGCTTCCCTAGCAAAGAGCCTGCGGCCACCAGGAAACACATGCACCTCTGGCCACCTAGCAGTAAGGACTGCCTCGAGCCGTGCACTCTACCCTGCATGGCGCCCGCTGCAGGGTGTGCCTCGCTCAGCCCCATCTCCCTCCACAGGAACGACGAGCAGAGCAAGAAGCCCGGGACGCCGGGCACTCCGGGCTCCCACGACCTGGAGACGGCGCTGCGGAGGCTGTCCCTCCGCCGGGAGAACTACCTCTCGGAGCGGAGGTTCTTCGAGGAGGAGCAGGAGCGGAAGCTCAGGGAGCTGGCGGAGAAGGGCGAGCTGCTCAGCGGCTCCCTCACGCCCACGGAGAGCATCATGTCCCTCGGCACCCACTCGCGCTTCTCCGAGTTCACCGGCTTCTCGGGCATGTCCTTCAGCAGCCGCTCCTACCTGCCCGAGAAACTCCAGATCGTGAAGCCGCTGGAAGGTGATCACCAGGGGCCTCGGCCCCTCTCCGCCCTCCTCGGCGACCGCCTCTGGTCCCTGCTCCACCACCAGCAAGCGGGCAGCCTCTGTCATGCCTACTCCTTTTTCTTCCGAGACAGCCTCCCCCGCTGCTGGTTTGAGTTCCTCTGACGGTGGTGCCCAGCCTGGGCCTCCGTCAGCCTGGGCCTCCGTCTCCCGGGGCAGGTGTGGGGGTGTGCACGCCGGCCCCAGGCCGACTCTGACCTCCTCCAGTTAGGCCAAAGGAAAGGAACGAAGCCTTCAGGCCAGTTTCCTAGTTCTCTTTGTTGTGCATCTGGAACCTTAGAAGTTAGCATCTTTTTGAGAGGCAGAGGCACTGCTGACATACTAGAAAGTTCATTAGGGGTCTGAGAAGTGCAGGGAATTCTTGCTGTCCCCTCTCAGAAATGCTGGTGTCAGGGAAAGGTTCAGAGCACATGCTAGAAGTTGTTTTTTCAGGAACCACCTGAAAGCGATCTGCAATTATGGGCTTTCATGTTTTGTTTCCATCTTCCAGTAAAGAGGGTGTGGCTTTCTTCCAGTGCTGTGGGTTCTGAGCAAGAGGCCTAGACCTCCACAGTCTGGGGGCCGGGAAGGGGGTGGTCAGGGAGGTGAGTGAGCTCTATACTGCCTCAAGCCTGCTTTTCCCAGGGGCAGTTTACTTTTTAGTAAATTGGGACACGAGATGGTTAAACTCCTGGAAAAAATTCACCTTTGTTTTTTGCTTTTCCTTCTAGGTGTTATAAAAATATCTTCCCCCTAACTACCCTCTTAACCCTGTCAGGAGCCACTGAGAATTTGTATTTTTCATTTTTGACTCCTTTAGTTTGGAAACCTCTGTGAGCGTGAGAAGGTACTTTAGAATTCTGTATTACATATCTGATGCAAAGTCAAGTCAGAATTTCTATAAGGCCGTATGTCCCATGTTAGACCTATATTTTTAAGGAGTCATTTTAGGCATATAGTCGATAGTTACTCATTCCTGCAATTCCCTACCACAGATACACTGTTGATGTGTTAGAGCTTTGCTCTCTGCCTAAAAACAGTAGGATTCTTTTTAGCCCGTAAGAACCTGTTGAGAATGTGTGGGGTAAAATGAGGGTGTGCTTGTTAAAGACCCAAGACATGTTGGGTCCTGTAGTCTCCCGAGCTAGGAAGAGGGTGGGCTGACATTCTTTCTTCAGAGTTATTTTTTAATTGTATAATTCAGACCCTTATTAGATTTCAGAAAAGGGATGGCTCGTTCTGTTTTTAATTGTTTATTCAGTTGTGAGCTTGGTGATTGTTTCCTGATCCATAATTATGTCTGTTTTTCTTTCAATAAAATCTTTCTTTTCTGCAATTTTACTTTCTGCCTTTCTTTTCTTTTTTTCTCCTTTGTCTCTTAAAGCTCATTGGAATTTATCATCTCTATTTCGTCTGGTTTCTGTATTTGACTTTATGTTTCATTAGATCATCTAAGAATATGTCTTTGGATTCATTTTCCAAGCATATTACAGGAAAAGATTTTTAAAAATTTATTTCAGCCAATTCATCTTTTTTTTCCCTTTTAATCTTGTGACTTAGCAGTATTTTTTGTGTTACTAGAAGAAGAGAAAATCCCTGGAGGTGTGCTAGATCAGTTTCATCTACAGTACCCTTCTCACCAGGAAGTTAAATCACTGCTGTTAAGAAGTCACTTTGTATCACTATGGACTGTAGTGCCTCCTTATGTTAGAGATTCCTCTCCTCCGTTTTGTAGTTCTCAGACTTCTCAGCTATTTCACATACAACAAGTATTTTCTTTTTCCTTGCCTCCACAATTTTTTTTGTATTACCTTATTTAATTTGACGAGATGGAGTGCTGACCCAGAAGTCTGCCTGGCACTGGGTTCAATGCAGCTCCAACTGTGGCAGAAGAGAAGTGACCCTTTTGAGCCCCGTTTCTCTGACTTGTGAAATAAGGTCTACATCTGCCACACAAAATTGTCAAGAGTAAATGTGATTATGCCTGGCACCCAAGAGGTGCTAATTAAAACTTAGGTTCCCCAAACTTGCCATGTCCCAGCAGTTCAGGTCTAAAGGGTGTTGAGAACCCAGACTAGCACTGTGCCAGGGCCATGTTTTCATACCACCCTCTTCTGTTGGCCCACTCAGAAGCCGATCATATCCTTGATCTTCAGTGGCACAGGTCAGTGTGCTGGGATGAGGTCCCTGGAGAGCATTGGCTGGGATTGTAGATAGCCAGTCTGGGTCTTCCCACTGTGTCTCCCTTCCCTATTTAAAGCATCTGGGTATCTGCTTGTTGGTGTCAGCTGAAGTAGTTGAGCTAGGTGTTTAAGGTCAGTACTCTTACCCCTTCCTCTTACCCTAGGAGTTTAAGCAGGTGAAGCACAGGCGAACTTCTCAGACTCCTTGACAAAGATCCGCATGGCAAAGATGACTCTGGCAGTATTTTTCCCCCTGTATTTGTTTGCTCTTTCTTTGTGGGATAATTAAAATCAAGAGGGTATTTCCCAGTAAATAAGTTCACATGTAATTAGTTGAAAGCATACACTTCTTAGCTGAGCTAGACATTGTCCAGCAGGTTAGGTCTAAACTTCCAAGCCCCGGGTTCTCCTGTGACATAGATGGATTTGGTTTCCTTCTCCTTTGATCATATCACAGCTTTTAGTTAGAAGAGTGAGATGTAGAAGGAAAGCAAACAGGGAAAGGCACGGTGACCATGACTGTGTTCCCTGCCTGGCCACATCCTTATTTCATCCTTAGCTTCATCTTGGTGCCAGCCAGGAGCATGAAGCCTCCTCTTTCCTTGACCCCAGCCTCGTTCTCTTGTGGATGGGAGGGAGGGGCTGGTCATGGGAAGTATCTCACAGTGCGGTGATTCTCCTGCATTGTGCTTGACAAATAGAGGAAGCCAGGCTTGAGGGGGTTGGGAGGGTGGCAGTGGGAGTAGGAAAGAGGCAGCCAAGGCTCTGAATAAGGTGCCGTTTATCCTTAATTTTTAATCTATGCTCCATCTTGTACATCAGGCAGTCATGGGATCGGTCAGATTCCTACGTGGCGGTGCAGGCAGTGGCAGCAGGAGGGAGTGAGGTGCGAGCTATTTTGCCTGGGTCCTGGACTCGAGAAACCCTCTTGGGGCCTTAGAACCAGTTGGGAATGGAAACGATATATGGGCCTCCCCAGCCTGATGTAACTCAGATAACAGGGCTGTGGGGGCTTTGGCCAATATTCACTTTTGTAGGAGAGAAGACACCTGTATGAGGATTGAAAAAGCCAGTCGGGTGTGTTACTGCCCGGATTTCTGAGACACACACCGGGGAGGCCCCCTCACTGCTGACCCGGAGAAGGACAGACACTGGAGCCACCATGGGTTTGAACCTGGATTAGCCACCTGCCAGTTATGCAGCCTCTGGCAAGTTGCTTGACCACCCTGAGCGCCATGTCCTTATCTGTAAAATGAGGACAACAGGGTTATGATGATTGAGTTCCTAAGAATAGGCTCTTGGAGGGGTGCCTGACACTGGGTTAATGCTCAGTAAAGGTTGGCTCTTCGTGAGTAAGGGGTGCCCAAGGCAGAGGGTAAGAATCCAAGTACCATGCATCTTCCAGCATAATCTCTCCATTGTGATCTCAACTCTCTTGGCTCTGCAGATAACCTCATGTACTTGTGTAGCATCTTGAACTCCAAACAGCAACGTTTCTCTAGCCCGTGCCAGGGGTGGGGAGAGATGAGGGCTGTCTGCTGAACAGAGGGAGGATGGAGGCCCGTGGGACTGGTGTCTGGGTTCAGACCTCGGGCCTCCCTGACTTCTTTCTTTCCCTGGGCACTGTAAACCTCTCAGTCCCCTTCAGAAGGGTGAGGACCTCTGGTACTTCAGACATAGTTCCTCACTTCCCCGTGTCTGTCGTCTCTCCCTTTCCTCCCCTCCCAAAAGTAGAGGTGATCTGACCACACCATACTTAGTCATTTGCCATCATCCTCGTGAGACCAGCATGTATGTCCGAAGCTGGATGTCCCGGTGCCATGTTAAGACTTCTCCCCAGTGCAGTATTTTTGCCAGGAATGTGCCTAGTCATCTGATGACCACAGGAACAGGGGCCTCATTATGGATCATGAATGGGGGTCTCCAGAAATCCCATCAGCTGTAGTGTGTGTGCCTCCTGGCCGGCCTTGGATGGCCACCTAGGATGTTTACTGCCCACCATGGATGCTTCTCAGTTGCTGTGGGTTCCCGGCCAGAGCACGGAGGTCCTTGCTTGTTTACAGACCTGTGAACATGGGCTGGGGGCCAGGCCTTGTGAACTTACTCAAGGGACCTGGACTTCAGGGCTGTCGCTGCTCAGAGACTTGGGAAAATTCTCTAACTTGAGTGACTCTCAGTTCCCTCATCGGGTGCTTCTGAGCTGGGAGTTGATGTAACACCAGCTGCTCAATCAGGGTAGCTTTAAAAGAAACGCTGCTTTAAAAAAAAGAAAAAAAAAGAAAGAAAAGCTGCTGAGGCCCCGGTGTCTTGAGCATGTCTGCCGAGCCCTGGCCGCTTGCACCTGAGCTCCTCCGGGTTCTCCCAAGATCCGACACCAGACAACCACAGCTCTAGATCTGGGTGTCTCCATCTCAGCCCTGCTGACATCCAGGGCCAGATCACTCGGGGGGTGGGGGGCTGCCCTGGGCATCGTGGGACCCAGCATCCCTGTCCCTGCCCCTTCCTGTTCGATGCCATTAGCGCTCCCTCCTTCCCCACAATGGTGACAGCTGGAAATGTCTCCGTTGGTTTACCGAATGTGTGGGACAAGATCATCCCCTAGTTGAGAACCACTGCTCTGATCTCAGCACGTCATGAGAGGACAGTATTTGTTGTGCTAACTACCATGTTTCTTCTGCGTGTGGGGTATTTGCTATTTATATGCGGTAGCGTCAGGTGAAGGTTGTACTTGTACCCACTTAAACCTGGGACAGACCTCCGAGGGGGTGTCTGGGGGTTCCCTAAACATATACGGGCAGCATGTGCAGCTTAAAGTGTGTGTGAACTTGCCCACTTACAAGATCCCTTCAAGACCCTTTGGCTGAGGCTGCTCCCCGGGAAGCTCCTTCCTGGCGGTGGGTTGGGGGCCGCATGCTCACTGGGCATACCAGAGGGTTGGGGGCTCCTACGGAAGGGGTTGTCTGGATCTCGCTCACATTCCTGCACCGGCCCCCGACCCCAACACCTGCCATCGTTTCCTTCTGTCTTCTCTTGTCTCCTGAGCTGCCGGTTCCTGGTGCCCGACTTCCTGTCTGACATGCCAGGGGCAGCCTGCCCCACAGAGGACTCCCCTGGTAAACCAGCGGTGACTGGGAATCATTCATGTGGGAAGGCTCTTGCTTTCCCATGCCTGAGAACTCTCAAAGCTAGGCATTTGTGTGGCTGACTAATTTATCTGTAGAATGGAAACTGACACCTGACCTTAAGGGCCATCATCCCCGGGCCATGCCAGGTGTAAAAAGTGTCCCAAAGGAAAAAAGGGTTGCTCTGACAAATGGGCTGGGCAGAATCCCAGGATGCAGCAACATACTGAAGGTTCTAAGATGTTCCTTAGTAAATCTGCTTCTCGACCCAGGTTGTGAGGCGTACTGGTACTTGGAACGCTTCTCTCTCTGAGCCGCCATGACGCCCTTGAGGTGCTCAGGGACATGCTTCGGTGTTATTACAGACCTTGCACGATGTCATCTGAGTCCCGGGATTTGGTGTCACTGAGTAGATCTGCTCCTCTGCTTCAGACCTCTGTGTGGACTTCCATGCTTGTCTATCACACCTGGCTAGCCCCATTCCGTCTCCCCAACCTGCAGCTTCTTGGTTGCTGCCAGAAGACAAACCCTAATAAGTAAAAGAGACCATAGTCGTGTGGGTGACTCTCATTTCCTTTTGCTTGTGACTTGTGCATCCCAGGGTCAGTTCCAAATTGTCTTATGCTGCCTGGGCTTGTGTCTTCCCTGTCCCTGGCCATGGTACTTGGCAGAGATTTGGTACCCAGACACTCCCTTTTTGTACTTGTCTCGCTTCTTTTTCCTCTGCTGGGGCTCCTACATTGATGAGGTGTTGGATCTGGGGATCGACCTCGCTTGACTAAAATAGTTAGTCCCCAGATATCCTTGCCACACCAGATGGTATTAGTTTCACTTTGTGAAAAAGATTCGCTTGGGATTCCTTGAATGGGTGGCCCTCCCAGGCTTGACGGGTTATCAGCCCCTGTGGCACGGTGGCCGGGGCCGCTCCGCCGGCATCCCAGCCAGAGTTCACCGGCCGGGCTCAGATCCTGCCAGGGGTCAGTTTCCACGCTCCGGGGGTGGTGCCGACCGTCCGCTCAGATGTCCATCCTAACCCTCTCTCCTCTCTGTTCCCCCTTCCCTCTCTGCCCTTTCTCCTGCAAGGCTCTGCCACCCTTCACCACTGGCAGCAGTTGGCCCAGCCCCACCTAGGGGGCATCCTGGACCCCCGGCCCGGTGTGGTCACCAAGGGCTTCCGGACACTGGACGTTGACCTGGATGAAGTGTACTGCCTTAACGACTTTGAGGAAGATGACACAGGTGACCACATTTCCCTCCCGGGCCTAGCTACCTCCACGCCAGTTCAGCACCCAGAGACCTCAGGTGAGGGGTCCCGAGCACGCGAGACTGTCTCAGGCAGCAGAAGTTTCCCACGCCGGCCTCAGGCTTTCCCAGAGGAGATGCAGGAGCCGCCAGCGGCCGAGCAGAAGGAGGAGGAGGAGGAGGAGGGGTCTGGTGAGGGCTCCCCGATAAGTCCTGTGAACCTGGCATCTTCACCGGAGGCCGAGTTCTGGGCCATTCCCACCTCTGTCCCAAGCACCATCCGTAGTGGCTCTCTGTCTGTAGCTTCCGCTCGTCTGTGTGGGTGATGGTCACAGCTTCCCATTGTGAGGTTCTGTTGTGTAACGCAGAGTCTGATGCCCCCGTGGCGTCCGATGTA
This sequence comes from Mustela nigripes, assembly GCF_022355385.1. Taxonomy (NCBI): domain Eukaryota; kingdom Metazoa; phylum Chordata; class Mammalia; order Carnivora; family Mustelidae; genus Mustela; species Mustela nigripes. The sequence continues at coordinate 70,459,007 of NC_081558.1, forward strand.
ACGAGTGGGTGTAGCTCCCTGCCCATCTGGGAGGTGCATGGCTTGGCAGGGCTCCTGACAGGGGAGCAGGAAAGGCTGCTAGAAAGAAGTGGATTGTTGGCCCCCCACCCCATCCTGCCCGTCAGCTCCCCGGCTTCTGCTGTGGGTCTCTCCCCGAATCTGGAGGGCAGGTTCCCAAGTCCCACGGTGATTTCCAAACTAAGCTGAGCAGAGTTGGGCATCTTAAGGGGAAATGAGTAGAGTGCCCGAGGAGAGAATCTGTTATCTATGAAGAGCATCAAAGTAGGAAGAAGCCCGGAAAGTGTTCAGGATTTTAGACAACACTGGGATAAATCAGCCTTTTCTTCCATTTCTAACTTCAATGAAGGTATATGCATTTTCTTTCCAGCTTATGCATGTGTTCAAAGGGGATTTTTTCCAAAGCATTTTAGCAATACTCCTTAATCCAACAAACCCAAGGAGAATGTCAGTAAGCTTTTCCAGAGAGAGGACCCCAGATGAACTCGGAGAAGAGTTCTAGCTGATCACCTGCGCCCTGCTACCCCATTAAAGATGGGATCATGAGTTTGCAGAATTATACCCTAGGTGACACTGAGATGAAATGGTTTGGGCTCAGGGCACCAGGACCACAGAGGTCATGCGGTTACCATTTGCCCCAGACCTCCTGGGTCTCCCCCCACCCCCACCCCGCCCCAGCCATAGTGCTGAGAAGACAAGGAAGCTCTCTTGTGGAATCAGGGCAGAGACTCAGAAAAAGATGAATTCGCCCAATGCTGTCATCCCAATGGCATCTTGGAGTCACTAGACTTGAGGAGAGGACATGCATCTTGGTGATTCGTAACTTTGGTTCACAAAGGCTGCTCTCCTGCCGTGAAGGACAGGACAGGAGAGAGCTGAGGTGCGTGGTGGTGCCTCCCTGCTAAGGGACTTTATTTGGGGCCAACTTTTCTTTTTTCTTTGACATAAACTTTAGAGATATCACCAAGTAAAAAGGATTGGTTTATCAAGTAAGCTTATGGTTTATTGATTTATTTTTTACCAAATAAGTTACCAGATTGAGCTTGCTCGGGAATGAAAATGAGTTTTATTTAATATCTTCACATTTAAGGAAGGGGAACCAGCTGTGGTATCGTGACTTCCCTTTGTTCTCAGCACCACTGACCTTCTGGAAGGCAGACAGTGGTACGGGAAACACGGTGTCTGTGAGCATTGTGACTGAAAGGATAGGAATCATGTCAAGGGCAATGACCCCTCCCTGCAGTCCTGCAGGTGGACCAGAAGGTGAATGCTCTAGGCTTAAAGAAGCACCATTAGGTGTGTCTTTAAGAAGTTATTCAGAAAGAAGAAAACTTATCCTCAAGTCAGCTAAGAACTTCCCTCAGAAATTATAGGGAGAGACCAATTATGACATAAGTCCTGACCACTTTCCTTACATTAAACAAAGACACATTCATATTTATTGCTTCTTCCCTCCTTCCTCCTACCTGCAGCAAATTCATCCCAGCAGCTTTGAGGAGAGACACACCAATCTAGAGTTGGAACTTAGCCCCAGGTTAGAAGTATGTGATCGGAAAGAATTCTGTAGATTACTGAAGGTAACTTAGGAAGAGCCTGATCATTTAGACAAGAGTTCTTTTGGGCTCGTTCTTGGTCAGACTTGTTAAAAGCTCAGCACAGAGGGGATCAGTGGTTTGGAACAGTGACATCGCTCTTTTCTTTCCCTGCTGGGAGTAAAAGGACCCTTCAGATTACTGGAAGGTAAGAAACATGTCACTCTAAATCGTAAATCACCCCTGTGTGACCCCTGAGTGGCACTATGTACATAATCCTGGAGGCTCAGGTAAATAGACAAGCTTCAGCAGGGAGGACTGGGCCATTGCCTGTCCTGGGATTTGTGTCCGGCTGGTTTAGTCCCTGCCTTGGTCTGCCTTTGATATGTTTAGGCTTTTCTGTTGCCAGACAGCACAGTCCCAGAAGCTGCCATCTGGGAATACTGTGTAGGGAGGAACTCTGAAGACAGAGGCTTAGCCTTTTTTCTTGCAGCTGATACTCTGGAAGGAAACTGGGGAGACTTACATATTAGGCACTTTTGTCTAGAACATACTAGCTCACAGAGAAAAAGCTCTGAGTTCCGGGAAAAAAAAAAACAAAAAAACCCAACCCTACTAATATATTTTAATGTATTGTGTCATTATTGGCTGATTTCTATAATCCCATGTCTTAAAAAAGCACGATTTCTTTTTTTATATTTGTAAATAAATTAGATGATTAAAATGGATTATTTAAAACAATTTTTAGAATACAGTTTTACTTTTCAGTGATGTTTTGTGTATTAACTCACATAGAAAGTACAATTTATCAGCAATAGTCATTATCTCATACTGTCTGTGTTCTGAATTTTAGGTATTTATGTGGAGGGAAGAGCCAACATGTGGGAAAGGATTAAGATCAGAGTTTTGAAGTCTTACAGTTACATTGGTAGATGGTTGGTTGGACAGTGTACTTGAATTATTTTGGATGCCATCCAGGATCCTTCAAGGAAAGAAAGAAGTAGGATTAGCGCAACATAGAAGAAAGTGAAGGTCAGTTTATTTTTATAGTCCTACCCATGAAGGCCACTCATGTGGGGGAAAACCTGGAAGGAGGTTCGTAGCAATCACGACTGCCTGTCTGGCAGCAGCCCCACAGTAGAGCTGTGTCTTCATTGGGGCAAAAGTAAGTGTTGAAGGCAAAAATCACATTTGGTCAAACAGCCCTTGAAAAATCCCCTGAAGGTGCAGCATATGGACTTGCTCTCTCCCCTCCCCAACCCTGCCCCAAGCATAGCTGGCAAAGGCCAGGAATTAACTTCTGTAGCGACCTTGCTTGGTACATAGGTCCAGGTTCTGTTCAGGAGCAGCTACTGAGTGAGGCAAGAGAAGGAAGAGCTCATGGAGGAAGGGAGCCAGAGCCCCAGTGGGGCCAGCGGAGTATTTCTGCAGTGCCTGGGCCGGCCAGGAGCAGGTTGGCTCAGTCTCGCAGCCACGCCCTCTCCTTTCTGTCCCAAGACCCAAGCGGGGCGCGATGGGTCTGGAAGGCAATCTCCGATTCCCAGACCCTCAAGTGTGGGAAAGGTTCGCGTTTATCTCCACGGAGAGAGTGGACCGCACGTTCCCACCCTGATGGGAAGACGTTCCAACCAGCCCTCGTCCTGCAGCTGTGACAAGAGTTGCACAGGCAGATGGTCGGCTCACCCACCTGTGTTAGGCGATGCTAAGGAAGGCCCCGTGCTCTTGCCTTGGGATACCTATAAAACTAGTGCATGAAACAGGCCTACTGTTTCATGAAAACTAGTGCATGAAACAGGCGACCTGGAAGTGGAAAAATGAATGAAAAGAGGTCGTTGACTCCTTCCAGACCAACAGCTGGAGTCAACCCCGCTTACAATGTCCTGAACAAGCTTGCTCTTTGCGAGCGCTCTCTCGATGGCAGCATCATCTCTGAAGACCACAGGAGGGCGCTCCCGTGCTCCAGGAGCACTCCCATGGACCGCAGAGGACAGTGCGGACACTTCTCCGCGGAGGAGGGAGCGCTGCAGTGGGTGTCGGTGGCGGGATGAGCGGTCCAGCAGCACCGCCAAGAGGCGGGCGGGGGAAGCGCGCTCCTGAAGTGGCTTGGATGGGTCTCGAGCAGCGGTGGGTCTCCGGTGCAGCTTGGCCAGACCAGCTCCCACGCCGGTGGACGTCTGCCACAGGAGGGACAAGAGGACAGGGTGTAGGGTCCAGCTTTGTTGGCAGCCACAGGATCCAAAGAGACTTTTGCATTTTGTCCCTTTGACATTTTAACCACATTAAAAAAAAAAATCTTTCTTCAGAACATATTTCAGGGGCCACTTGTGGAGAATTTCTGCCCCTCTCTGCATGACACTGTTAGAGTGTTCATCTGTTAAATCACATACTTCTTAGATGAAACAGGGAGTAGACAGCTTGGCACAGTGGGCAAAATTGACTTTTAATTGTTTTAATTTTGTAGGAACAAAAAATAAGTTGTGTGGAAACCAGAAGAAGATCTTGTGTAGTTCACAAATCTGTGATAGAATCCTCCCAGGGCCTGCAGGCCCAGGTCTGCATCAGGGACTCGGGGGTCCCTGTTGAGCTGTAGGAGCAGACGAGAGCCATATTGAAGAAATGCTTAAGAGGCAGAGAATGAGAGTGAGCAGGTCCATGTTAAGCCTGGATCTAAGGGCTTAAGAAATGTTGCACTTCTGCAACATTATTTGGCTTAAAATCACTTTTATCTTTTTGTTTTTTTAAAGGGTGAAAACAACAGTATTGTATTTAGAAACTTTTGGCTTCCATCCCCCAGAGAAAAACTCTTATTAGAGACACATGAAGCCCAGACACAATATTTTTTTTTTCAGACACAATATTGATATTAATGATGAGGCACAGGGTACACAAAGGCATTATGAAGCTTTTCCCACATGCACTCATCATGGAACTCCCCTCCCCCACCGAAAATTTCATGGGCAGAGTATAAGGAAGTGACAGGAAAAGTCTTTAAAGCATTTTCCTGTATCCTTACATTTTAGTCTTTCAGGAAGAATTCAGAAGCCTTGCTTTTGCCTTTTTTAAAAAATGGGAAAGTAACTGACAGGCAAAGACACCCCCCCGCCCCCAATATGCTTACTCTTTGAACAAAAAGTAACAAAGTTGTTAGAAGCTAGTCAAAAGGTCATGACAAAAAGACAAAAGGTATGGATGCTCTTAGTTCAAGTCACAATCTTAAACTGGATGGACAGTGGCTTCTGTTTTCAGTGGGTTTGGTTTGGCTTGGATAGAAAAGGCCAGCCTATGGGTGCCACTGTTGATGTGGTGGAAGCTTCTAGAACCTTAGGGGGCAGGGTGGGGGGGAGAGAGAGAAGATGCGTCCGTGTGTGCGCGCGCGCTAATGAGTTCATAGAAATTGCAAAGCAGATCTAAATCATGTGACCTCAGCTTCACCCTAGGTGTTTAAGTTAAGAAGAGGAAATTGTCAGGCATTTTGTTCATTTTACACAGGTTTGGCCACTTCCCATGAAAAAGGGGAAAGAGACTGTGGGAAACGTTCAGTGCATCACAAAGACAGTCCTCTTTTTCCAAGATTTAGAGAGGCGTTTGTAATTTTGACTTTCAAGAAGTTGTTTATGTTAGCAAAAAACATAGCCTGTGTGTGTGGTGTGGCCAGGTTTCTCCATCTTCAGAGAGCCCCTTTGAAGCAGCCTCGCATGGGTGTGTATTTTGCAACTCCGCTAGAAATCTCCAGTTGCAGACATACTCTTTGGCATCTGTGTGGGTCACATTAGGGCTCTTTCAAGGACTAGGTGCCATGCTGGCTTTTACTGGGGCGAGTTTCTGTTCTCCCTTTCCCTGTGGATGGGGGATGGAACGTGCCATTGGGATTGACTGCGATGGATGAGTTGGTGTATCTGAATCACATCATGTGGACGGGAGAGGCTGGTAGTTTCCGTCAGGCTTCAGGTCCTCACCAGAGCAACCCCACCTTGTCTGTGCTCCCTTTTCTCTCCTCACAATTAGAGCAGGGGGCCCTGCAGTCATCCAGATCTGCATAGCACACTTGCAGATAACCCCCAGTATAGTCTCAGGGCCATCCAGGGAGGCAGCCCCAGCTCTCTGGAGACTGTGGGCCCCTTCAGGGCACCTCCATGACTGGCTGCAGCAGCAGCATTCCAGGCACCCAGTTTCCAATCAGTACTGAGCACCCTGCGCCTGCCAGAGGAGCATAGCCCATCAGAACCATTTACCAAGTGCACCTGCCCCAGGCAGAACATGCACAGGGTCTGCTCAGAGAGCAAGCGAGCAGGGTGACCCTTGTCCTTCAAAAGCCTTCCTATGCCCTAGCCTGCAGCTAGCTGAAGGGGTGTGCCTGTGTGTGCTGTGTTCAGAAAAAAAACAAAAAACGACTGCATGCTAGGCACCTGTATGTAGTTCACCAACACAGAAGATCTTGAATAATCAAGGATTAACTAAATTTATAGGTTCTTGTCGATAGATTCGGATTTTGTACTAGTGTCAGAACCAGACAAAAATAATGTAGAATTAAAAAATAATATTAAAAAGAATTTTTTTTAAATATGTAGGATTAGGGGATGCTTGATGGAAGCTCTTTCCAGTGTGACTACTCTAACCCGTGTAATACTCTCTGCTCACAACACCACGGGGCCCTGTAGTCCAGACCAAGAAAAAAGGATGGAAGTAGGAAGCCGGAGCATTAAATCCAAGAAAGCCCATTCTTCGGAGGCCCCAAGTGAGCAGCAGGAGGTGAACACCCAGCATGTGAAGCAGGGCTTCGGTGCACTGTGGGGATGGGGCACTGGAGCAGGAAGCCCTCTCCCCGAGCCTCTTGTCTCTGCTGAGAAGGCATCTGCTGCGTCTTGCTTGGAGAAATCACTCTCTCCTGCAGGCAGGGTGTTACTAGTCAGCCTACAGCTGCTGGGTGGTGAGCACAAGGGGCCTCGGGCGACTCACTGTCTCTGTGTTGTGTCCCAAGGAAGGGAAACGCTGCAGCAGCCCAGCGGGCAGTGGTGACGTGCGGAGAGCTGGCGGGGCCAGGCGTCCCAGTGGTATTGCGGAGGGGCCAAACCTCTGGCTTGGGGCTCTTGATTCCTGTTGATCTTCCTCTCCATGGCTTCCGGGGAATGATGACTTCTGAATTTTAGCAGCCTTTTCCTATCCCCAAAACCCATTTGCGTCCGATGGGTTTTGCTTCTGCTGATGCAACTGTGTCCTGAAAATGTCCATCTTGCGCTACCTGTTGCAATCCAAGATCCCATGGGTGATGGGGTGGAGTAGGAGGGGGCCTTTGGTATTGGTTGGATATTCTGGCCACGTGTTTAAAGGGGGTACACTCCTACTTTTAAATCAGCCTTGCTTTTGACTTATTTGTAAGGTTCTCTCTTTCCACTGTTCTTAGTTACCTCTCTTTACTTCATTTTTCTTTCCTCCCTCCCTCCCAAATAACCCCTCGCTCTGGTTATTTGGGACGCTTCTCTCAGGCTTTTTGTTGCTTTTGTTGCTAGACCTTATTGCAGTCAGAGAATCGTGATTGTTCGGTTGCCTTTTCTTCATAGCTTATTCCATTTTTGTTTTGTTTGTAACAGTTTTCCAGGTGCCTGAGTTCCTAAGCCATCCCATTTATTGGTTGAGAAACAAAGATTCATAAAGCCTGTTCCCATGTGTTTTTTTTTCCCCCCTTCCTGCTCTGTCTGGCACTCTGTGTGGCTGCGAGTTTACTCTGGTGGCTGGGGTGCTGGCTGCCATGCAGGGACCACGGGCACCTGCCTGGACCCAGCAAGATGGGCTGGACTAGAACAATCAGGGCAAAGCAGCCTTACGCTGCACCTCTACTCACTGCCACCGTTTTTGTGCTCTGGCTTTGTCCTGCCTGCCTTCAGTTTGCCCGTCTCCAGCATTTTTTGTTTCATCTGGTTCTGGGTTTTTTTGTTTTTGTTTGTTTTTTAAAGACACAGTCGGCTGTGTGTGGATCTGTAGGTTTAGGGCAGCGATCTCTTCTGTTTTGTTTTCCATTTTCTTTTTGTCAAATCCAAGAGAAAAGTGGCCATAATGAGCTAGAAGATTCTCATTCACAGCTTCCTGAATCTTCAGAGAGCTCATGGCATCTGAGAACCAAATGCGTTTCCCCCCAAGAGGTCTCTGGGGGCTGAGCTGCTGCAGGGGAGGCGGGTTGGGCGGGCGGGTGTGTGTGTGTCCCAGTACCTGAGTGTGCATGCTATTCAGAGCAGCATCTCCCCTTTTCCCTTTTTTTCCCTTTTTTTTTTTTTTTTTGCATTTGAGTTATGAATGAGGGTGACCTCTACAATCATGATGTCTCCCGTAGACTGTCACTCATCACTTTACCATTCGCCAGCTTCCTGACGCACGGTCCTAACGCTTCTGTGATTTACTTTGCTCCAAATCCTAGTCTTCAGCTGCCTGAACAACAGTGCTTTAGAGCTTTAAAAGGAAATAACTTGAGGACAGCTGGTGTCTGTCTCATTTTCATTAGAAATCAGACATCCTGGAGAGGCTGGGATAGTGGCCTACAGGACAGGGGCTGCACGCACTAGAGTGCATCAGACCACACCTGATCCTAGGGCTGAAGACAGCCGCAGGCTTTGGCAGTCTTACCACCCTGTTGCTGAGGCAGCTGAGGCCCCATCTCCCCCCATCCCTGCCCACCACCAATACACAGTAGTGGAGCCAGCTTCCCTAAGCCCCTTTCCGTGTAATCTGGAAAGGGAGTCATGCGAGCCTTGCCCTGTTTCCAGGTGGCAAGGCCCTTCCCTGCCCCGCACCTCTCCCATCTCCTTGGCAGAACTTGGCACCTGTTTGCCAGTGAAAAGAAGTATGAAGCCCCACGAGAAGGAAGCTGATTCTGACCCCTGAGGAGGGAAACCAAATTACCCCCCACCCCACAAGCTCATTAGCTCCTCAAACTGGATCCACTACTGGCCAGAGAACACCGATGGGGAACCCTGTCTGGACTGGGTCGGAAGCAGGAACTGGTTGCGCTGCACACCAGTGCTCCAGGCTGGATTCTGGTTGCTGGATTCTGGATTCTGTGATCCAGAATGCTGGCATAACACCTTCCTTGCCCAGATCCAGTTCACAAGGTAGCTCATCGCTTCTTCCGCTGCTGCGAGCCATGCTGGAATTTGACTGTTCTCGTGGGTTTGTGTGGATTCAAGGAATATGTTCTGTTCCCTCCACGCCCCCCGTAGCTCACCATCCTGGGAAGTGCATGTCACAGACCAACTCCACCTTCACCTTCACCACCTGCCGCATCCTGCACCCCTCAGACGAGCTCACACGGGTCACGCCAAGGTAAGGGACCCTGGCCCCGGGGCGGGGGAAGGGTGTGGTGAGGTTGGGGCTCTTGACTCAAGACTCGAGGTCAAGGAAAGTCAAGTAGAGGCTCTGCTGGGGCATCCCGTAGTGTGTGCTGTCACCAGTGTGGGGTCCCATCTTTACTCTTAACTTGAGGCCTCTGTTAGATTCAGATCCCCCCCAGAGACAGACTTAGACCCACCTACAGTTGTTTTTTTCATGGGCCACAGACTCTTAGGGCTGGTCTTAACTGGCCAAAGCTATGCTACCAGAGGAGTAAGGCCCAGGTTGCTGGCATTTTGTCCCCAAGTTTGTTGGTGGAGCATGAAGGTCCTTCATGGAATGGAGTTACTGAGCCCGGTGGAAGCCCCCATTGCCTCTGGACTAGACTGAGGGAGCCATGCACCGCAGCCTCGTGGTAATGACTGAAACAGTAAAACCCGAAGACTGCATACCTTGTACTCAGCTCGGGCCATTTCCTTCTGGTGCCTTAAAGAGGTGGTAGAGGTTGGCACCATCTGGCAAGAGGACCTGGATGGCATGGCGTGGTCCGCTTGGCTTCCAGGGAAAAGGCAAGCCCCTCCCCCCAACCCCCTGTCCCAGCCGGGCGTCTTCTGTGTGGTGCAGGCGAGGGAGATGCCTGGGTGCATGGCAGGTAACGCAGAGAGGGAGGGAGGCGAGCCGGGCCCGCTCGCTCCGAGGGAGCAGCTGCCCCAGGGAGCACCTTAAACTATGAATAATTCTCCGCAGGTCATGTGAGGAGGACGCCGAAGCGGCCCTGTGCCCCGTTGAGCTGAGAGGAGATGTAGGGCAGAGAGTGAGCCCACAGGCGAGGCAGGGGGTGAGCACACTGCCAGCGCTGCCTGCCTGGCAGGGCCTCCTGGAAGGAGCTGTGTGTGCACGTGTGGCCGCCACTAACCCAGGACTTAGGCGTGGCTGTGTCTCTGTGGTTGTGCCTGGCTAACGGGGCCTTGACAGTGGATACCCCTAACCGCTCCCCCCCCGATGCTCAGTTGAGCACAGTGCCAGCACTAATATGGGCCTAACCCGAGTTCTCAGCAGAAAGGGAATCCACATGTTAGCTTGTCCTCTCTGTCTCCCTTCCTGCCTCTGGAGAAGCCAGTATTCCAACCCCCCCAGGGCTCTGTGTTGGAAGAGCTCTGTGTTTTCACCGTGCACTAAAGCTTCTCCTGGGAAAGATCGGTGCCCGGTGCTCTCCTGCCTGAAGCTGTAGGACTCCACCCAGCACACCTGTCCCCATCTCTTGTCAGGGATGGGAAAGGCCTGGGCAGTCAGTAGCAAGAGAAGGCTTTTTGCCTGAGTTTGAAAGAGCTTGACCCCAAATCACAGATCTCCCCAGAATGGCCCCGTCAACAAGATTTTGAGTCCAGAGTGTTTGGCCTTACTGCTTGTAGACTGGTTTTGTTAGATCCCACCTGTGCCATTTGAGGAATCCACCTTTTAACCTTAGGACTCTGCTGTGGCTTCTAATCTCATGTTTCTCTGAGTGCTCCTGACCCTCTGGCATCCCCACTCCTGAGCTTGTGTGAGGTGGGTCTATTTTGGGCTTCTCGCCCTGTGCTGACCAGCCAGCGGCAAGCAGCCAAAAGGATGCCTTAGCTCGAACTTGGCTTATGAACCTTCCCTCGCACAGAAGGAGGCCCCTTCCTGCCCATTCCCCTGGCTCGTGGCTTGCCCAAGGTATCTGGCCCTCCCCTCACCAGCCTGGGGACAGACAGTCCCCCAGCTCCTGGGGCTCACCCGACTGGCTGCTCCAGGGGGCACCTGCAGCCCCTGCCATGTCTTTGGGTGGGTAGCAGGACAGGGCTCACAACACTGTAAGGAGAGGGGTGTGCTGCTTTGCCCTTGCTGGTTCATCCAGCAACTGTGAATGGCCTCTGTGCCTAAGTGGCCTCCCAGCCCCATCCCTGTACCAGCTGTGAAAAGAGGGCCTTTCCTCTATTTTAAGCAGACAGCAGTGCCTTTCCCCCTACAGCGCTGTTACACTGTTCTTTCCTAACTCCTGTTACTGCGGGACCCCAGCTTCTGGAACATCCTGGGTCCTCAGCCATCATAGCAGGGGTGGATGAAGAAATCTTTGGAAAGAAGGCTTTCCTTTGACGCAGGCTTCATGTATGCCATGAGCCTTTTCTAGATCGTTCCACAGATGTAGGCCCGATGTTATCTGACATGGCTGCTGCTGACCCCACATCTCCACCCCCTGAGGCAAATTCAGCAACCACGGGAGGAGGACAAAGGGGTAGTGTGGCACACAGGGAAGAGCCTACAGTGGGCTCAGGAGGCAGGGGTCTGCTGCTGATGTGATGCACACCCTCAGCCTCCATCTCCCCATTACTCAGGGGCCCTCCACCTGGGTGTCCCACCTGCTGGGGCCATTCGTAAGATGAGCTTTCAGAGCCCTGGTTAACTTCTGGCTTCAGGGAAGTAGTCGTTAGGAAGGAATGCTGAAATTTGATTATATTTGGTAGGGAAAGGAAGCCTCTCTGCTGAGGGGCTCTCCCCACCCTCATCCTTGAGGCCTGAGCCCTCAGACTTGGGCTCAAATCCTGGGTCTTCCACTTAATAGATGAGTTGACATTGACTAGTCCCCTAACCTCTGAGTCCGACTTTCCTCACCTGCAAAGGGGACAGTTAGCCCCCCTTCTGGGGCTGAGACAAGGGAATCATTTCCATGGCCCCTGCGAGGGAACCCAGAGCCCTCTTGGGTAGGAGGGAGGAACAGACAGGGAAAGAGGTATCTGGGGAGCCTGGGTTGAGGGACTCCTCCCTGTGCCCCTGCAGGAGACTGGCTACAAGCTGTTCTCAGGGGCTTATGGGCATTTTCTGATGAATGACCTTTTGTCTTTTATCAGCCTTAACTCGGCTCCAACTCCAGCTTGTGGCAGCACCAGCCACTTGAAGTCCACACCGGTGGCCACCCCCTGCACACCACGGAGACTGAGCCTGGCCGAGTCCTTCACTAACATCCGTGAGTCCACGACCACCATGAGCACGTCTCTGGGGCTGGTGTGGCTGCTGAAGGAGCGGGGCATTTCCGCGGCCGTGTATGATCCTCAGAGCTGGGACAGGGCCGGCCGGGGTTCCCTCCTGCACTCCTACACCCCCAGGATGGCCGTGATCCCCTCCACCCCACCCAACTCGCCTATGCAGACGCCCACGTCTTCCCCGCCCTCCTTTGAGTTCAAGTGCACGAGCCCTCCCTATGACAACTTCCTGGCCTCCAAGCCGGCCAGCTCCATCCTGCGGGAAGTGAGGGAAAAGAAGAACGTCCGGAGCAGCGAGAGCCAGACAGATGTGTCTGTCTCCAACCTCAACCTCGTGGACAAAGTCAGGAGGTTTGGCGTGGCCAAAGTGGTGAACTCAGGGCGAGCCCACGTCCCCACCTTGACTGAGGATCAGGGACCTCTTCTCTGTGGGCCTCCGGGCCCCGCCCAGGCCCTCATCCCCGGGGGCCTGGTCCCTGAGGGTCTGCCCCTCGGATGCCCCACCGTCACCAGTGCCATGGGTGGGTTGCAGCTCAACAGCGGCATCCGGAGGAACCGCAGCTTCCCCACCATGGTGGGGTCCAGCATGCAGATGAAAGCCCCTGTGACTCTCACTTCGGGCATCTTGATGGGTGCTAAGCTCCCTAAACAAACTAGCTTACGGTGAGGAGGGGAGGGGGGGTCCTTCCCCTGGAGGAGACCAGGCTTGCTCCTGCCTCCCTCTCCTCCCCCACTCTGCACTGCGCGCTCTCCCTCTTTCCTCCTCCATCCCTCCCATCTGAGCAGACAAATCAACCTCGTGCCTATTGGGGGAATGAGTGGAGACTTTGTAAAGTGTGTACATAGGACTTGCAGACCTTGTGTCCACCTGCCCTTTCTCTCGATCCCACGGGAGGGGTCCCCGGCACCATCCCTGCTCTCATTGGGACTTCACCTGTGCTAACCCGAGGCAAAGGGCTGCCGGGTGTCCAGTTCTCCTCTCCTTCGAGAAGCACTGAAACTCCCAAGTGCGTTCTTATCCCATGGATAGGAAACCCGTGAATCTGTGGCCGGCTCCCAGTGCCACACATTGCGAGCTGGTACGCGGCCCGTGTTGCTGGGCGCCTCGCCTCCCACACCCCGGGGGAGCCGCCGAGCCTCCGTCTGCGGCCACATGCAGCTGATGTAGCTTCCGAGATGGCAGGGCTGTACTTCCTCTTCCGGGTGGCCCGGCTTCCTCAAGACCTTCACTCCGCTTCAGTGGAGAGTCGCTTCTTTTTTGAGGTGTGACTTTTTCTTTCCATGCCTTCAACCTGAGTCATCCTTCGATGTCCTGTCCTTGGTCCTCCGGCCAGACGTCAGACCTGAAAGAATGTATTGACACTCCCGCTGTGTTCTGTGTGAGGTCTTATTTTTTCCATTTTTTTATATGCAGGGAAATAATGGTACTAGATGGAAAGTCGCAGTCTCTGTTCTCTCTGTGGCTCTGGGACACGGAAATCCATTTCACACACACCCAGTCGCTCGTGAGATAGCAGTGGAGTTTGGGGACCCAGGATCACAACCAGATTAAGACCAGACCCAAGACAAATTTCACAATAGGGTGAAAAGGAAAGGGGGCAGGGGAAAAGGGCGTGGATGGAAGGCGTCCACGGGAAAGTAAAAAGAACTACCCCCAAAGGTAATACAAAACTGGTTCGCAAGGGCAGTGAGGCAGTTCTCGCTGTGACGTTGGAGGCTGGCCCACGTGCTCCCATGTACGTGGTTTTTACGCGCACAGCTAATGCCCACACACCTTGCCCTCGTGTTTCAGGACAGAGAGGTCACAACACGATCTTTTCTCCTGCCACCTGCCCCACCAAAGCCTTGGTCTCTGTGTGCCACTATTTATCCCTAGGAACAGATAGAGGTGCTCGTGGGAAGAACCAGAAATGAACAGAGGGGAGCTTGATCCTGTTGCCGTCACTGACCAAGTTCTGAACTTTTATTTATTATGTGTGTGTGCTGTCCTCTCCAGTTCTGGTCACAGTGTGTCTGTGGCTTTCCACTCCGAGCAGGTAACTTATTTATTCTCACCTGAGGGCTGTACTGCCCAGCACAGTGCTCCCTGGTCCTTTGTTCCAGGCATTTGTGGAAGGGTGACATCATATGCAGATGAAATTGTCATGTTGCCATCCCCTGTTCCCCGAGCCCCTCCCACCCTGGCAAAAATGTGTCCAGTTGAGTGTAAACACGCCCACTGAAGACTTTGAGAACATCTCAAAGGAGCAAGCTCCAGTCCCGCCCTTCTAGATTACTTATTCTCAGAAGTCGAGGCGGGGGCTGGTTCATTATTTTCAGCTCCCCTCGTGGTTGTATGCGTGCACTCACTGCAAGGAAATTCTTTGTATTGGAATGTATTTTAAAGCAGTAGGTAGAATAACAAAGGAATATGAAAACCATGAACTGAACGGACCACTTCATGTATTCAGAGAGGAGCCACCCATCACCACAAAGGAAATACCAGTGTAAAAATCAGCAGTTCGGAGGTTGCAGTATTTAGTATAGTTAATGATCAACCTTGTGCAACCACCACCAACAGAGTGTGTTGTCATGCATCAAAAAAAAAAAAAACAACAAATTTTATTCTCTAATATCAATAAAAGAAGTTCAAGTGATGGAAACCACACTGGGATTCTGACTTGTGTTTCATTTTTGTCTTTTCCATTTATGTGAGACGTAAAGCTATTTAGCTCTTCCAGAAGATTAAATGGAATCCATCTACATTCCATGCTGTTCCGACCACCCCTTTCCACACGGTGCCATCCCTTAGACACCTATCTAGCTGGAACCCAAAGATCTTCCCTACCTTTCAGGGCTGCACACTGTTCCACTATGCACACGTACCCATGGTGGATACGGTCACACTCCCGGGCCCCCCGTACCCTATGGCGACACACGGAGTTCCTTTTGGCCTTTTCTATCACAGCACTGCAATGAAAAAAAAAAAATTGCATGTATGTAATCTTCCGTATATGTGAGCACATCTGTTTGAATAAATTCCTAGATGGATTTTACCAAATTGCCCTCCACAGAGTTGTGTTAAAAAACTTCTGCAGGGGCAGAAGGCGCCTGGGTGGTACAGTCAGGTAAGCATCTGACTCTTGATTTCAGCTCAGGTTGTGACCTCAGGGTCATAGGATTGAGCCCCACATTGGGCTCCATGGTCACTGCAGAGTCTGCTTAGGATTCTCTCTCCCTCTCTCTCTGCCCCTCCCTGCTCCTTTGAAATAAAAAGCTTTAATTTTTTTTTTTTCTTTTTTAAGCCAAGGGCAGTGGAGGGTCATGAGAGAATTGAGAGAAAAAGGATCAAACTTACTCTGCTACCTCTGTCTATGGACAAAGGAGGTGCTGCCGTTTGGTCCTGGTGTGACCTTGGGGGAGCCACATATTGTCTTTGGGGCCTCTTTTCTTAACCTGCAAGATTTGAACAGTAAAGTACTTAGGGGTTAATCCGTTGAGTCAGCTTGCCTTGACTCTTCTACTGTGTGCCGGGCACTGTTCTAGGTTGTGGGGATCGGAGTCACTTCTACTCTTATGGAGTGTACAGTCTGTTAGTGGGAGAAAGATGGTACCAAACATGGCTTAAGGAGGGCTGTGCAGAGAATTCTAGTGGGGTGTTGTGAGGGAGTGGGTGGCAGTCAGGGAAGGCCTTTCTGGGGGGGTGGCACTTGAGTCAACCATGTGAGATCTGGCACAAGACCACACGGGCAGAGAGCAGCCAGTGCAAAGGCCAGAAATGCATTTGGTGTGTTTGAGGAGCAGAAAGAAGACCCACCTGCTGGCAGAGAAGGGGAACGTGGTGGTGACCAGGAAGCCAGGATGCTCACTGAGGGGTCCCTCTGATCCCCATGCTTCCCAGCCACTCTTCAGGGAACAAGGCACATGATTAGTTCTGGCCTGGAGGCTATGAGCAGAGAGAGATCCGTGCCCGACTCCTCACGCCCCTCCCTTCCCCTGAAGGGCAGTGGAAAGGGAGGGGACAGGTTGGTGTGGCCTCCTTCACCCTGAGTTGCCCAGGACCACATGGGCCAGACTGTGCCAACCTGCACATTGCACGTGATCTGAAGGAGAAACAAACTTGTTAGGCCAGTGAGATGCTTGGGCCGTGCATCAGAATCCAGTGTAGGGCCCACGCATCTTCTGCATTTTCCCTGGACCTCCTGGGGACTCTGGGGCTAAAGTTTGAGAACCACTGTGCTGGGTCAGGCAGTGCTGGGGGTGCGATTCTTGCTATGTGAGGGAGGGTTTTCCTTCCACAGTCTCTCCCGGCCCTGGGGTGGGGGTGGGGGGCTTGAGAAGGCCATACACCTGTGGCCCATCTTGCAGGGAAAGGCAGAGTGAGGGGTTTATCTGCCCAACTCGGGCAGGGAAGGCTTTAAGACAAGGTGACTCTGGATCTGAGCTTCAAAGATGGGCAGGATATGCCATGTGCAGGGGTGGGGAGGGAAGGATGGCATTTCAAGCAGAGAGTAAAGATCTAGAGGAGGAATGGGAAAAGGATCCAAGCATAATGCCTTCTTCTAGGCCCTTCTTACAGTAGCATGGTAACTGATAGAAAAGGGGCAATAGGGTTAGGAAAACCACCATTTTGCAACCATAAGGCTAACTCATCTTGACAGCAATGGATGCCAGAACCACTGAGTTGGGTGAGAGTGTGTTAGGTAGCATGCTAGTTACACACATTTCCTCCGATAGAATGTTTACTATTTTGTAGAGGGTGTAAATACCTTTGCAGTGGAGAAACCAGTCATGGTCATGCACCACCTCTAGCAAGCCATTAAACTTAACATGACCCAAATGAGACAAACTGGCCTCAGTGCCTCCTGATGTGATGTACTGGGAAGGACACATCCCTTCTGTGCTACTCTGCCAAAATTGTAAAACCTGAGTCATGAGGCTGAGAAACTGACTAGCCCCAATGGAGGACATTCTATAAAACAAGGTACCTGTTCCCTTGAAAAATGTCGATGTCATGAAAGAAAGACCCAGGACCTACAGCTGAATGAAGGAGAAGAAAGAGACAACTAAGGGAATTCATGGTTCTGAAATAAAAAACATGTTTTAAAAGAAGCTGGGATGATCAGAGAAATATGAATATTGAACACATTTAAAAATGCTGTATCCATGTTAAATTTCATCGAATTCAGTTGTACAGTCACTATGTAAAACCTTGTCCTATTTCTTAAAGGAGATACTAACTAAAGAATTAAGATAGAGGGGCTTGAAGTCTGCAAGTCATTTTCGGAGGTTTTCGGCTGGCTCAGTTGGTAGAACATGCAACTCTTGATCTCAGGGTTGTGTGTTTGAGCCCCAGGTTGGGTGTAGAGATTAACTTAAAAAAAGCATTTGGGGCGACTGGTTGGCTCAGTTAGTTAAATGTCTGACTCTTGGTTTTAGCTCAGGTCATGATCTCCGGACTGAGATCAAGCCCCGCATCAGGCCTTCAGATTCTCTCTCCATCTCTTTCCCTTCTTCTCCCTGCTTACTCTCTCTCTCAAAATAAACATCTTTTTTTTTTTTTTAAAGAAAAAGAACCCCTAAAAGTTGGAAGGCACCCTAATACCATAGGTCTTATAAACTATAAGAATAAATGTATTCTTCTGCCTTGTGGCTGTGGCATGTGGCAGGAAGATGCTTGGGATGACTTGTTTTTTCCTCCCTGTTCTGTGTTTAATTTCTTCACATACATCCTGAATCCTACCCCCAGCCCAGGAGACTCAACCAGAAGGCACCAGGGCCCAAGGGGAAGTTCTCAAAGAGGCAGTTGAATGGGCCCAGAAAACAAAGATGTCTAATTCTTGGTATTTTTAATTATGAATACAGGAAAAGCTGAGTAAATGATTTGATTAAGGTCAAAAGATTCAAGGAGCACCTGGGTGACTTAGTTGGTTAAGTATCCGCCTTAGCCTCAGGTCATGATCTCGGGGTCCTGGGATCAAGCCTTGTGTTGGGCTCACTGCTTAGCAGAGAGTCTGCTTCTCTCTCACACTCTACCTCTCCCCACCGTTTGTGCTCTCTCTCTCTCAAATAAATAAACATCTTTTTTAAAAAAAGATGAAAGATTTGAGATGAAACCCACTAAGCCAATTTCTCTTTTTACTCTTTTTACTACTACTGCTACTGCAATGGCCCAGCAGATTCTCCAAGCTGGTACATGAAGGAGAATGTTAGACGGGGCTCTGACCCACAGCTGACATGGGGGCCCTTCACCTTCCCTGACCCTGGGCCAACTCAAGGGTCTTGGGAGAAGCCCCAGAGGAGTCTGAAGATCCAAGTACAGATGAGCTAGTTTCATAGTGGGGACCAAGAAAAGGAAGATATTCTAGAATACCACTCTGCCTCATTCAGGCAATGACCACACAAAAGTAGAAGTGGCCAGTGGATCTCCACAGAGAGATCCCCAGGGGATCACCAAGTATCTGGTACCAGACAGATGTAGGACTCACTTCTAAACATGGCCTGGGAGCAGAGAGGCAGGTATGCCCAAGGGGCCCTTTCCAACACAGGGACACGTGCCTCCCTCCAAGCTCATAGAAGTGCTGTCACCCAGAACTTAGATGCATCTGGGGAGGTGGAAATTTATTCTGATGACTTAAATGGATTGGAAATTTAAAGATTTTATTTATTTATTTACTTCACAGACAAAGATCACAAGTAGGCAGAGAAGCAGGCAGAGTGAGGAGGAAGCAGGCTCCTTGCCGAGCAGATAGCCTGATGTGGGGCTCGATCCCAGGACCCTGTATCATGACTTGAGCTGAAGGCAGAGGCTTTAATCCACTAAGCCACTCAGGGACCCCGGATTAGAAATTTTAAAAATTAATTTTTTGCTCATGTGGGCTCCTGGTGGGAGAACTATCCTGGAAGGATTTATTTTCTGCATCCAGTAGAGGGCACTTTAAGATAGCAGAAGACCTGAAAGAACTTACTGGGATAATCCAATCCTGAATTCATGTGGGTTTGCTTTTGCCTGGAAAGCAATTCAGGGATGGCAACTGGGATGAACAGAGACATTGAAGGAAGGTAATCTCAGTTGACCAAGTGAACTGGAAGGAGGCATTCCAGGCCAAGGGATCGGCTTATGCACAGTCTTGGACTATCACTAAAGAAATTTAGCATAAAATGGGGAGGAAACCACTTCCTCTGTCCTGCCATACTCAGGAGACAAAAGAAAGCAAAATATAGTTTACAAACCATTCTGTACTAGAAGGGTGTTTCTACCTCTGGAAATTAACCCACTCCCTTTTAATGCACATCCCTTTTAAACAATTTTTTCCTTGCTTTTTCCAAAGACATTTGAGAGTGGGCTGTAGATATCCTGCCTCTTTACTCTTTAATACATTAGCCCAAGTCTACTGAGCGTGACAGAGCCACAGCGCACTGACTGAACCCAGGGTTGGAGGAAGTGGCTGTTCCTTGGTGCTTGGACATTCATCATGTCCAATACCCAAGGTGCAGTCTGGATTCTGATTTCAAGTCCCAAAGAACTTAGGACCAGAGAGGGAAAGTGGGCCCTTTAGCTTAGACCCATAGCATGGAGGCTCAGCAGTGCACATGAGTCGACATGAAAAGTCTCAGGGAAATGAAGTAAGACAGGAACCTGGTGTCAATCAGGAGTAGGGCAGAATGCAACAGGGTTTCCTGCAATCAGGCAGCTGCACCACTGAATGACCACCTGGAGAGGTGACTCACAAGCACCAGGCCAAAGTTTAGGGACATCTTTACAGAAGAGAAAAAAACAGGAGTACCTGGGTGTCTCAGTTGGTTAAGTGTCAGACTCTTGATATCAGCTCAGGTCTTGATCTCAGGGTCATGAGTCCATACAGGGCATGAAGCCTACTTAAAAAAAAGAGAGAGAGAAAGAGAAAAGAGAAAAAATAGATCTTTTGTTCTCCTAAGCCCCCAAGTAGATAAACTCTTAGTCCTTTCTAGGGCTTCTACTCATCACCTATGACACTAAGACCCAGTGTAACAATGGCTCCATGTGACCCCTGACTCTCCTGGTTGCCAACAGTCACCTTCACTGGTCTTAGGTCATTGTACTGCATGCTCAGCTGTTCCAAGAGGGTGCCCCCAGTTCTGCGGGAGCTATGGAACTGACCCACACCCCCAAAACAGGCTGAAAGAACAAGAGGCCAAGAACCCTAAAGTCCCTATAAAACTGGTGCATCTTGCTTGGATTGTGGTCAATAGTTTGGACTCTGTACATTCCCTCAACCACCTCTTACCAGAATGACTAGGAGGAGAAACCCCCAACAGAGGAAAAATTCAGAGACTGTGACCTCTGCTACTGAGTTAATGGATATAGACATAAGCAAGATGATGGTCAACCTGGTGCCTTCACCTGCTATTTGGATGAAGGGCTTGCCAGAACTACTACTGGAAATAAGGTTTTGGGGGCCCTCAAGGGAGCAGTGGATGGAGGCTTGTCTATCCCTCACAGTACCAAATTATTCCCTGGTTATGATTCAGAAAGCAAGGAATTCAATGAAGAAGTACATTGAAAGCACATCATGGGTCAGAATGTTGCAGATTATATGCGTGACCTAATGGAAGAAGACAAAGATGCATACAAGAAACAATTCTCTCGATACATAAAGAACAATGTAACTCCAGACATGATGGAGGAGATGTATAAGAAAGCTCATGCTGCTATACGAGAGAACCCAGTCTACAAGAAGAAGCCTAAGAAAGAAGTTAAAAAGAAGAGGTGGAAGCATCCCGAAATGTGTCTTGCCCAAAAGAAAGATCGGGTAGCTCAGAAGAAGGCAAGCTTCCTTTGAACTCAGGAGTGGGCTGCTGAGAGCTAATAAGCCAAACCACAATTTTCTTTGAAGATTTTTCAGATAAAGACAATAATAAACTTATTCATCAAGCAAAACACACACACACACACACACACACACACACACACACACACACTAAGTGGAATAAATAGTAGACTACAGGAAGCAGAAAAATGGATCCGTGACCAGGAGGACAGAGTAATGGAAACCAATCAAGCTGAAATGGAGAAAGAGACCAAAAAGAAAGAAAGAAAAAAGAAAAAGAAAATAGACTCTAGGAGCTTGGGAACTCAGCAACACCACCAAGCATAATAACATTTGCATTGTAAAGCCCACAGAAGGAGAAAAGTGGGCAGAAAAAATTATTTTAAGAAATGATACCTGAAAATTTCCCAAATCTGGGGGGAAAAATAGAAATCCAGATCAGAGGGACCCTGGCAAGATGTTGGTGTAGGGGACCCTATTTCAATCAGTCCCCTGAATTGAGCTGGATATCTGCCAGACCACTCTGAACACCCACGAAATCAGCCTGATATGTAAGAAGGTATATCAGGATCTATACCAGTATAGTATCTCCAGTAACTGGTTTTGAGGTACGAAGCAAGGAGCCTGGATTCTGTGGGCATATATTGGAAGATAATCTTAAGGGGGAGGGAGCCGCTACAAGCACTTGCTCTTTGGGAAGGTGACATAACACAGGAGTGCAAAAGCCTCCTGTGTTAAGGCCTGAGGCCTGGGCACAGACTCGCAGACTGGTAGCCATGGGAAAAGGACTTTAGGGCAGCCCCCCCAGGCTGAAACCTGGAGCTGCAGGGGTGCACATGTGAATTGGGGAGAGCTGGCAGTTTTTAGAAGCACAAAGGACAGAGACATGCCTGGACCTGGAAGCTAGGGCTGGGAGTGCTGCTGTGGGGTACACAACACAGGTTGCTGTGGTTTTTAGCAGCAGAGAAAAAGAGAATCAGTGTGACCTATAGGGCTTTTTTGAGAACAGTCTGCAATCTCTCTGTTCTGAGACAGAAGCTTGGACACAATCATTTCTGCTCTGACTCTTGGAAGGGACACAGAAACCTGCCAGGGAAAGCTGCCAGAGAACAAAAGCCCCCCAAAACTGGTTTTCACTGAGCCCATTTCCCACCACAGGGCAACTCTGTCCAAACAGGGTTGTCTGAGTAACAGTGCAGCAGGCCCCGCCCCCCAGAAGACAGGCTGAAAGAACAAGAGGCCAAGAACCCTAAAGTCCCTATAAAACTGGTGCATCTTGCTTGGATTGTGGTCAATAGTTTGGACTCTGTACATTCCCTCAACCACCTCTTACCAGTATGACTATGAGGAGGAACCCCCAACAGAGGAAAAATTCAGAGACTGTGACCTCTGCTACTGAGTTAATGGATATGGACATAAGCAAGATGTCGGGAAGAGAATTCAGGGTAATAGTTATGCAGACAATAGCTAGGTTGAAGAAAACTATTAGTGGCAACATAGATTCTCTAAGGGCAGAAGTCAGAGCTGATCTGGCAGAACTTAAAAATGCTATCAATGAGATGCAATCTAATCTAGATACTCTAACAGCTAGGGCAAATGAGGCAGAAGATCAAATTAGTGATCTACAAGACAAACTGATAGAAAAAAAGGATCAGGAGGAGGCTAGGAACAAACAGTTTAGAATCTATGAAAACAGAATAAGAGAAATAAATGACACCATGAAACATTCCAATGTCAGAATTATTGGGATCCCTGAGGGGGTGGAGAGAGAGGACTAGAAGATATAATCGATCAAATTCTAGCTGACAATTTCCCTAACCTGGGGAATGAAACAAGTGTTCATGTCTTAGAGGCAGAGAGGATACCCCCAAGATTAACAAGGGTAGAGTGAGACCCCAGCATGAAATAGTGAAACTCATGAATCTTAAATCCAGAGAAAATACCTTAAGAGCAGCTGGGTGGAAAGAGATTCCTTACAAACAGAAGGAGGAACATCAAAATAATGTTATATCTGCCCACAGAAACCTGGCAAGCCAGAAAGGCCTGGAAAGACATATTCAGGGCACTAAATATTGCAGCCAAGAATAGTTGATCTGGCAAGGCTACCATTTAGAATGAATGGAGAGATAAAGAGCTTCTAAGACCAGCAAAGTCTAAAAGATTATGTAACCACTAAGCTGATCCTGCAAGAAATATTAAGGGGGGGTTCAATAAAAGAAAAACCCCATGAGTGATATAGAACAGAAATTCCCAGAGACAATCTATAGAAACAAGGATCTCACAGGCAACATGATGACAATAAAAAAATATCTTTCAATAATCACTCTAAATGTAAACAACCCAAATGCTTCCATAATATGGCACAGATGGGATAAAAAGATGACCCATTCCTTTGCTGTCTACAAGAAACTAATTTTGAACCTAAAGATACATTCAGAATGAAAGTGAAGGGATGGAGAACCATCTTTCATGCCAAAGGACCTCAAAAGAAAGCTGAGGTAGCAATTCTTATATCAAACAAATTAGATTTTAAGCTAAAGACTGTAGTCAGAAAAACAGAAGGACACTACATCATTCTTTTTTTTTTTTAATTTTTTATTCTTTATAAACATATATTTTTATCCCCAGGGGTACAGGTCTATGAATCACCAGGTTTACACACTTCACAGC